>NC_052066.1:52793064-53048064 GCF_015852505.1 Tachyglossus aculeatus | reverse complement strand
TATTATTATCATGACCACTATCAGTATCACTACTATTCTTAGTGTTACTACTATTATAATCCCTATAATTATTATTATCATGACTACTATCAGTATCACAGCTATTCTTATTGTTACTACTATTATTATCACTATAATTATTATTATCATTACCACTATCAGTATCACAGCTATTCTTATTGTTACTCCTATTATAATCCCTATAATTATTGTTATCATGACTACTATCAGTATCACAACTACTCTTATTGTTACTATCATTATCACTATGATTATTATCATCATGACTACTATCAGTATCACAACTATTCTTATTGTTACTATCATTATCACTATGATTATTATCATCATGACTACTATCAGTATCACAACTATTCTTATTGTTACTACTATTATTATCACTATAATTATCATTATCATCACTACTATTAGTATCACAACTATTCTCATTGTTACTACTATCATTAATACTATAATTATTATCATGACTACTATCAGTATCACTACTATTCTTATTGTTACTACTCTTATCTTTGCTACTACTATCATTATCACTCTAATTATTATTATCATGACTACTATCAGTATCACTACTATTCTTATTGTTACTACTATTATCATTGCTACCCTTCTTCTTCTTATTTAGTATTAGTATTCCCCTTCTAGCCTGTGAGCCCGCTGTCGGGTAGGGACCGTCTCTAGATGTAGCCAACTTGTATGTCCCAAGCGCTTAGTACAGTGCTCTGCACACAGTAAGCGCTCAACAAATACGATTGAATGAATGAATGAAGCCGCCTCCGCGCTTTCCCCCGTCCGTCAAAGACGGCAGCCAATGGGGAGCGCCCAGCGGCCTCCGAGGCCCCGCCCCCTCCGCGCTGCAACCAAACTCGCGCTCCCTCGAGGTCCCGCCCCCTTCCCGGCTCCTATTGGTCGAGCGGGTATGGCCACGCCCACTGGAGGGAGGGGTCCCGTCAGCCGCCCGTTCATTGGCCAGAGCGGCGGCGAGGCGGCCCGCGATTGGTGGGGCCGCGGGGCAGCGGGGGCGGCTGCGCGAGGGGGCGGGGCGGGCTGGGGGTCAGAGGTCAGGGGTCGGAGGGCAGCGCGGGCCCGAGCGCGGGCGGCGCAACCATGAGTGGAGGCGTGTATGGCGGAGGTGAGTGACACCCCCTCCTCCTGTCCATCAATCAATTAATCATCATCATCATCAATCGTATTTATTGAGCGCTTACTATGTGCAGAGCACTGTACTAAGCGCTTGGGAAGTACAAATTGGCAACATCTAGAGACAGTCCCTACCCAACAGTGGGCTCACAGTCTAAAAGGGGGAGACAGAGAACAAAACCAAACATACTAACAAAATAAAATAAATAGAATAGATAGGTACAAGTAAAATAAATAGATTAATAAATATGTACAAACATATATATACAGGTGCTGTGGGGAAGGGAAGGAGGTAAGATGGGGGGGATGGAGAGGGGGAGAGGAAGGAAGGGGCTCAGTCTGGGAAGGCCTCCTGGAGGAGGTGATTGATTAATCAGTCAATCAATACATCAATCAATCGTATTGATTGGGTGCAGAGCACTGGACTAAGCGCTTGGGAACTACAAGGCGGCAACACCTAGAGACGGGCCCTCCCCAACAGCGGGCTCACAGTCATTCTTATTGAGCGCTTCCCGGGTGCAGAGCAATGTACTAAGCGCTGGGAAAGTACAGTTCATTCATTCAGTCGTATTTATTGAGTGTTTAATTCGGCAACAGAGACAGTCCCTCCCCAACAACGGGCTCACAGTCACTCATTCTTATTGAGCGCTTCCCGGGTGCAGAGCACTGTACTGAGCGCTGGGAAAGCACAGATCATTCATTCATTCGATCGCATTTATAGAGCGCTTGCACTTGGAAAGTGCAGTTCATTCATTCATTTAGTTGTATTTATTGAGCGCTTAATTCGGCAACAGAGACGGTCCCTTCCCAACAGCGGGCTCACTCACTCATTCATTCTTATTGAGCGCTTCCCGTGTGCAGAGCACTGTACTGAGCGCTGGGAAAGCACAGTTCATTCATTCATTCGATCGCATTTATTGAGCGCTTGCACTTGGAAAGTGCAGTTCATTCATTCATTTAGTTGTATTTATTGAGCGCTTAATTCGGCAACAGAGACGGTCCCTTCCCAACAGCGGGCTCACTCACTCATTCATTCTTATTGAGCGCTTCCCGTGTGCAGAGCACTGTACTGAGCGCTGGGAAAGTACAGTTCATTCATTCAATCGCATTTATTGAGCGCTTGCACTTGGAAAGTACGGTTCAGCCATTCATTCATTCGGTCGCATTTATTGAGCGCCTAATTCGGCAACAGAGACGGGCCCTCCCCAACAACGGGCTCACTCACTCATTCATACTTACTGAGCGCAGCTTTTGTGCAGAGCACTGTACTAAGCGCTGGGAAAGTACAGTTCATTCATTCGATCGCATTTATAGAGCGCTTGCACTTGGAAAGTACGGTTCAGCCATTCATTCATTCAGTCGTATTTATTGAGCGCTTAATTGGTAACAGAGACGGGCCCTTCCCAACAGCAGGCTCACTCACTCACTCATTCTTATTGAGCGCTTCCCGGGTGCAGAGCACTGTACTAAGCGCTTAGAAAGTACAGTTCATTCATTTTCGTATTTATTGAGTGCTTAATTCAGCAACAGAGACGGTCCCTCCCCAACAATGGGCTCACAGTCATTCTTATTGAGCGCTTCCTTTGTGCAGAGCACTGGACTAAGCGCTTGGAAAGTACAATTCATTCTTCATTCATTCATTCTCTTAGACTGTGAGCCCCCTGTTGGGTAGGGACCGTCTCTATATGTTGCCAACTTGGACTTCCCAAGCGCTCAGTACAGTGCTCTGCACACAGTAAGCGCTCAATAAATACGATTGATTCATTCATTCGGTCGCATTTATTGAGCGCTTAATTCGGCAACAGAGACGGTCCCTCCCCAACAGCGGGCTCACTCACTCACTCATTCTTATTGAGCGCTTCCTGGGTGCAGAGCACTGTCCTAAGCGCTGGGAAAGTACAATTCATTCATTCATTCAGTCGCATTTATTGAGCACCTAATTCGGCAACAGAGACGGTCCCTCCCCAACAAGGGGCTCACTCACTCACTCATTCTGATTGAGCGCTTCCCGGGTGCAGAGCACTGGACTAAGCGCTTGGAAAGTACAGTTCATTCGTTCATTCAGTCGTACTTATTGAGCGCTTAATTCGGCAACAGGGACGGTCCCTCCCCAACAGCAGGCTCACATTCATTCTTATTGAGCACTTCCCGTGTGCAGAGCACTGGACTAAGGGCTTGGAAAGTACAATTCATTCAGTCCATCAATCGTGTTTATTGAGCGCTTCCCGTGTGCAGAACACTGTACTAAGCGCTGGGAAAGTGCAGTTCATTCATTGTCAGTAGTATTTATTGAGCACCTAATTCGGCAACAGAGACGGTCCCTCCCTAACAGCGGGCTCACTCACTCACTCATTCTTACTGAGCGCTTCCCGTGTGCAGAACACTGTACTGAGCGCTGGGAAAGCACAGTTCATTCATTCATTCATTCGATCGCATTTGTAGAGCGCTTGCACTTGGAAAGTACGGTTCAGCCATTCATTCATTCAGTCGTATTTATTGAGCACTTAATTCGGCAACAGAGACGGTCCCTCCCCAACAGCGGGCTCACTCACTCACTCATTCATTCTAATTGAGCGCTTCCTTTGTGCAGAGCACTGGACTAAGCGCTTGGAAAGTACAATTCATTCATTCATTCGGTCGCATTTATTGTGCGCCTAATTCGGCAACAGAGACGGTCCCTCCCCAACAGCGGGCTCACTCACTCATTCTTATTGAGCGCTTCCCGTGTGCAGAGCACTGTACTAAGCGCTGGGAAAGTGCAATTCATTCATTCATTGTCACATTTATTGAGCGCTTCATTCGGTAACAGAGACGGTCCCTCCCCAACAGCGGGCTCACAGTCATTCATTCTTATTGAGCGCTTCCCGTGTGCAGAGCACTGTACTAAGCGCTTGGAAAGTACAGTTCATTCATTCATTGTCGTATTTATTGAGCACTTTATTCGGCAACAGAGACGGTCCCTCCCCAACAGCGGGCTCACAGGCAGTCATTCATTCTTATTGAGCGCTTCCTTTGTGCAGAGCACTGGACTAAGCGCTTGGAAAGTACAATTCATTCTTCATTCATTCATTCTCTTAGACTGTGAGCCCCCTGTTGGGTAGGGACCGTCTCTATATGTTGCCAACTTGGACTTCCCAAGCGCTCAGTACAGTGCTCTGCACACAGTAAGCGCTTAGTAAATACGATTGATTCATTCATTCGGTCGCATTTATTGAGCGCTTAATTCGGCAACAGAGACGGTCCCTCCCCAACAACGGGCTCACTCACTCACTTATTCTTATTGAGCGCTTCCCGGGTGCAGAACACTGTACTAAGCGCTGGGAAGAAAGTACAGTTCATTCATTCATTCAATCGCATTATAGAGTGCTTGCACTTGGAAAGTACAGTTCAGCCATTCATTCATTCGGTCCCATTTATTGAGCGCTTAATTCGGCCACAGAGACGGTCCCTCCCCAACAACGGGCTCATTCACTCACTCACTCATTCTTATTGAGCGCTTCTGGGTGCAGAGCACTGTACTAAGCGCTTGGAAAGTACAGTTCATTCAATCGTATTTATTGAGCGCTTAATTCGGCAACATAGACGGTCCCTCCCCAACAGCGGGCTCACTCACTCATTCTTATTGAGCGCTTCCCGGGTGCAGAGCACTGTACTAAGCGCTTGGAAAGTACAGTTCATTCATTCATTTGATCACATTTATAGAGCACTTGCACTTGGAAAGTACAGTTCATTCATTCAGTTGTATTTATTGAGCGCTTAATTCGGCAACAGAGACAGTGCCTCCCCAACAGCGGGCTCACTCACTCATTTTTATTGAGCGCTTCCCGTGTGCAGACCACTGTACTAAGCGCTTGGAAGGTACAGTTCATTCATTCAGTCAGTCATATTTATTGAGCGCTTCATTCAGCAACAGAGACGGTCCCTCCCCAACAAGGGGCTCACTCACTCATTCATTCTTATTGAGCGCTTCCTGGGTGCAGAGCACTGGACTAAGCGCTTGGAAAGTACAGTTCATTCATTCATTCAATCGTATTGAGTGCTTAATTCGGCAACAGAGATGGTCCCTCCCCAACAACGGGCTCACTCACTCATCCATTCTTATGGAGTGCTTCCTGTCTGCAGAGCACTGTACTAAGCGCTTGGAAAGTACAGTTGATGCAATCATATTTATTGAGCGCTTAATTCGGCAACAGAGTTGGTCCTTCCCCAACAACGGGCTCACTCAGTCATTCTTATTGAGCACTTAATTCGGCAGCAGAGACGGTCCCTCCCCAACAACAGGCTCACTCATTCATTCTTATTGAGCGCTTCCCGTGTGCAGAGCACTGTACTAAGCGCTTGGAAAGTACAGTTCATTCATTCTCTCAATCGTATTGAGCACTTAATTCGGCAGCAGAGACGGTCCCTACCTAACAACGGGCTCACTCACTCATTCATTCTTATTGAGCGCTTCCCGGGTGCAGAGCACTGGACTAAGCGCTTGGAAAGTACAGTTCATTCGATCACATTTATTGAGCGCTTAATTCAGCAACAGAGATGTTCCCTACCCAACAACGGGCTCACCCAGTCATTCCTACTTATTGAGCGCTGCCTTTGTGCAGAGCACTGTACTAAGTGCTTGGAAAAGGTACAGTTCATTCAATCGTATTTATTGAGCGCTTTATTCGGCAACAGAGACAGTCTGTACCCAACAGCGGGCTCACACACTCACTCAGTCATTCATTCTTATTGAGCGCTTCCTTAGTGCAGAACACTGGACTAAGCGCTTGGAAAGTACAGTTCATTCATTCAGTCGTATTTATTGAGCGCTTAATTCGGCAACAGAGACGGTCCCTCCCCAACAGCGGGCTCCCAGTCAGTCATTCTTATTGAGCGCTTCCTTTGTGCAGAACACTGGACTAAGCGCTTGGAAAGTACAATTCATTCATTCATTCGGTCGCATTTATTGAGCGCTTAATTCGGCAACAGAGACGGTCCCTCCCCAACAGCCGGGCTCATTCACTCTCATTCTTATTGAGCGCTTCCTGGGTGCAGAGCACTGGACTAAGCGCTTGGAAAGTACAATTCATTCATTCAATCGCATTTATTGAGCGCTTAATTCGGCAACAGAGACGGTCCCTCCCCAACAGCGGGCTCACTCACTCGTTCATTCGTATTGAGCGCTTCCCGTGTGCAGAGCACTGTACTAAGCGCTTGGAAAGTACAGTTCATTCATTGTCACATTTATTGAGCACTTAATTCGGCAACAGAGACGGTCCCTCCCCAACAGCGGGCTCACTCATTCATTCTTATTGAGCACTTCCCGTGTGCAGAACATTGTACTAAGCGCTTGGAAAGTACAATTCATTCATTCAGTCGCATTTATTGAGCACTTAATTGAGCAACAGAGATGGTCCCTCCCCAACAGCGGGCTCACTCATTCACTCATTCTTATTGAGCGCTTCCCGTGTGCAGAACACTGGACTAAGCTCTTGGAAAGTACAATTCATTCATTTATTCATTCATTCAATTGTATTTAATGAGCGCTTAATTTGGCAACAGAGGTGGTCCCTACCCAACAACGGGCTCGCTCACTCATTCATTCGTACTTATTGAGCGCTTCCTGTGTGCAGAGCACTGTACTAAGCGCTTGGGAAGTACAATTCGGCAACAGAGACGATTCATTCATTCAGATGTATTTATTGAGCGCTGACTGTGTGCAGAGCACTGTACTAAGCGCTTGGGAAGTACAAGTGGGCAACAGATAGAGACGGTCCCTACCCAACAGCGGGCTCACAGTCTAGACGGGGGGAGGCCGAAAACAGAACAATAACATTAAAATAGGCAAATAGAATTGTAGCTATATCATTAATAAAGTAGACAGAATAATAAATGTGTACGGATAATAATAATAATAGTAATTGGCATTTGTTAAGCGCTTACTATGTGCAAAGCACTGTTCTAAGCGCTGGGGGAGGTTACAAGGTGATCAAGTTGTCCCACAGGGGGCTCACAGTTTTCATCCCCATTTCACAGATGAGGTAACTGAGGCATAGGGAAGTGAAGTGACTTGCCCAAAGCCACACAGCAGACAGGTGGCGGAGCCTGGATTCGAACCCATGACCTCCGACTCCAAAGCCCGGGTTCTTTCCACTGAGCCACAAGTGCCATGGGGCGGGGAAGGGAGTGAAGGCGATGGAGAAGGGAGGAGGAGCAGAGGAAAAGGGGGGCTCAGTCATTCATTTATTCATTTAATCGTATTTATTGAGCGCTTACTGTGTGCAGAGCACTGGACTAAGCGCTTGGGAAGTACAAACTGGCAACATAGAGAGACGGTCCCTCCCCAGCAGCGGGCTCACAGACTAGAAGGGGGAGACAGATGACAAAACAAAGCAAAAACATCAAAATCGGTAAACAGAATTATAGCTATATACACATCATTAGGGGAAGCAGCATGGCTCAGTGGAAAGAGCCCGGGCTTTGGAGTCCGAGGTCATGGGTTCAAATCCTGACTCCACCACTTGTCAGCTGTGTGACTTTGGACAAGTCACTTCACTTCTCTGAGCCTCAGTTCCCTCATCTGGAAAATGGGGATTAAGACTGTGAGCCCCACGTGGGACCACCTGATCACCTTGTATCCCCCCCAGCGCTTAGAACAATGCTTGGCGCATAGTAAGCGCTTAACAAATACTGTTATTATTATCCCAGCTCCGCCAACTGTCAGCTGTGTGACCTTGGGCAAGTCACTTCACTTCCCTGGGCCTCAGTTCCCTCATCTGGAAAATGGGGATTAAGTCTGTGAGCCCCCCGGGGGACAACTTGATGACCTTGTATCTACCCCAGCGCTTAGAACAGTGCTTTGCACATAGTAAGCGCTTAATAAATGCCGTCATTATTATTATTAACAAGAATAAATATGTAGAGGTATACACAAGTGCTGTGGGGAGGGGAAGGGAGGGAGTAGGGACGATGGGGAGGGGGAGCAGAGGAAAAGGGGGGCTCAGTCATTCATTTAATCATATTTATTGAGCGCTGACTGTGTGCAGAGCACTGGACTAAGCGCTTGGGAAGGACAGTTTGGCCACAGATAGAGACGGTCCCGACCCCACAACGGGCTCACAGTCTAGAAGGGGGGAGGCAGACAACAAAACAAAACACGGAGACAGGTGTCAAAACCGTCAGAGTAAAGAGAATTAGAGCTAAATGCACATCATTAACAACATAAATGGAATAGTAAATATGTACAAGCAAAATCTGTAGAATAATAAATCTGTACAAATATATATATAAGGTGCTGTGGGGAGGGGAAGGAGGTAGGATGGGGGGATGGGGAGGGGGAGAGGAAAAAGGGGGCTCAGTCTGAGAAAGGCCTCCTTTGCCTCCTGAATAATGACGGGCCGTGTTCATTCATTCAATCGTATTTATTGAGCACCTGCTGTTTTGTTAATATGCCCCCTTTTAGACTGTGAGCCCACTGTTGGGTAGGCACTGTTTCTATATGTTGCCAACTTGTACTTCCCAAGCGCTTAGTACAGCTCTCTGCACACAGTAAGCGCTCAATAAATGCAATTGATTGATTGATTTTGTTGTCTGTCTCCCCCTTCTAGACTGTGAGCCCGCTGTTGGGTAGGGACCGTCTCTAGATGTTGCCCACTTGGACTTTCCAAGCGCTTAGTCCAGTGCTCTGCACACAGTAAGTGCTCAATAAATACGACTGAATGAATGCATTGGACATTCGAAGAAACTGAGGCGCAGGGAAGCGAAGTGGCTTGCCCTAAGTCATACAGGAAGCAATTGGCAGAGGAAGGACTTAGTACAGTGTTCTGTACAAAGTAAGCGCTCAATAAATAATAATAATAATGGCATTTATTAAGCGCTTACTATGTGCAAAGCACTGTTGTAAGCACTGGGGTGGTTACAAGGTGATCAGGTGGTCCCCCGGGGGGCTCACAGTCTTCATCCCCATTTTACAGATGTGGTAACTGAGGCCCAGTGAAGTGACTCGCCCAGAGTCACACAGCTGACAAGTGGCGGAGCCGGGATTTGAACCCATGACCTCTGACTTCAAAGCCCGGGCTCTTTCCACTGAGCCACGCTGCTTCTCAGTAAATATGATTGAATAAGTGAGTGAAGGACTAGAACCCAGGTCCTCAGTCTCCAGGCCCCTGCTCTTTCCACCAGGCCATAACGCTTCTCACTTAGATTAATAACAATAATAATAATAATAATAATAGTAATAATTACGGTCCTTGTGAAGCACTTACTATGTGCCAAGCACTGTTCTAAGCGCTGGGGTAGATATGAGGTAATCAGGTTGGAGACAGTCCCTGGCCCCACATGGGGCTCATAATCTCAGTCCCCATTTTACAGTTGAGGTAACTGAAGCCCGGAGAAGTTAAGTGACTCGCCCAAGGTCACACAGCGGGAGTGTGGTGGAGCCAGGGTATCGTTCATTCATTCATTCAATCGTATTTATTGAGCGCTTACTGTGTGCAGAGCACTGGACTGAGCGCTTGGGAAGTCCAAGTTGGCAACATAGAGAGACGGTCCCCACCCAACAGCGGGCTCACAGTCTAGAAGGGGGAAGATAGACGACAAAACAAGACATATTAACAAAATAAAGTAAATATGTACAAATAAAATAGAGTAATAAATCCGTACAAATATATATACATATAAACAGGTGCTGTGGGGAGGGGAAGGTGGTAAGGCGTGGGGGATGGGGAGGGGGGATTTATTTGTTTATTTTACTTGTACATATTCTATTTATTTTGTTAATATGTTTTGTTTTGTTCTCTGTCTCCCCCTTCTAGACTGTGAGCCCACTGTTGGGTAGGGACTGTCTCTAGATGTTGCCAACTTGTGCTTCCCAAGCGCTTAGTACAGGGCTCTGCACACAGTAAGCGCTCAATAAATACGATTGATTGAGTAATAAATCTGTACAAACATATATATGGGTGCTGTGGGGAGGGGAAGAGGAAGGAGGGGGCTCAGTGTGGGAAGGCCTCCTGGAGGAGGTGAGCTCTCAGTCGGGCCTTGAAGGGAGGAAGAGAGCTAGCTTGGCGGAGGGGCAGAGGGAGGGCATTCCAGGCCCGGGGAGGACGTGGGCCGGGGGTCGATGGCGGGACAGGCGAGAGCAAGGTACAGTGAGGAGATTAGCGGCAGAGGAGCGGAGGGTGCGGGCTGGGCTGGGGAAGGAGAGAAGGGAGGTGAGGTAGGAGGGGGCGAGGGGATGGACAGCCTTGAAGCCCAGGGTGAGGAGTTTCTGCCTGATGTGCAGATTGATTGGTAGCCACTGGAGATTTTTGAGGAGGGGAGTAACATGCCCAGAGCGTTTCTGCACAAAGACGATCCGGGCAGCGGCGTGAAGTATGGATTGAAGTGGGAGAGACACGAGGATGGGAGATCGGAGAGGAGGCTGATACAGTAGTCCAGACGGGATAGGATGAGAGCTTGAATGAGCAGGGTAGCGGTTGGGATGGAAAGGAAAGGGCGGATCTTGGCAATGTTGTGGAGCTGAGACCGGCAGGTTTTGCTGACGGCTTGGATGTGAGGGGTGAATGAGAGAGCGGAGTCGAGGATGACACCAAGGTTGCGGGCTTGTGAGACGGGAAGGATGGTAGTGCCGTCAACAGTGATGGGAAAGTCAGGGGGAGAGGGCAGGGTGTGGGAGGGAAGACAAGGAGTTCAGTCTTGGACATGTTGAGTTTGAGGTGGCGGGCAGACATCCAGATGGAGATGAAGGCAGGAGGAGATGCGAGCCTGGAGGGAGGGGGAGAGAGCAGGGGCAGAGATGGAGATCTGGGTGTCATCAGCGTTCATTCATTTAATTGTATTTATTGAGCACTTACTGCGTGCAGAGCACTGGACTAAGCGCTTGGGAAGTACAAGTCAGCAACATATAGAGACAGTCCCTACCCAACAATGGGCTCACAGTCTAGAAGGGGGAGACAGAGAACAAAACAAAACGTGTAAACAGTTGTCAAAATCGTCAGAATAAATAGAATTATAGCTATATGCACATCATAAGTTTAGATGCTTTAAGTTCATGCTTCTCACTTGTCTGCTGTGTGACCTTGCTCGAGTCACTTCATTTCTCTGTGCTCATTTACCTCATCAGGAAAATGAGGATTGAGACTTTGAGCCCCACATGGGACAGAGACTGTGTCCAACCTTACTTGTATAATAATAATGATGATGATGATGGTATTTGTTAAGCGCTTACTATGTGCAAAGCGCTGTTCTAAGCGCTGGGCACTGTATCCATCCCAGCAGATAGAACAATGCGTGTCACATAGTCATTGCTTAATAAATACTATGATTATTACTGTTGGAGAAGCAGCGTGGCTCAGTGGAAAAAGCCCAGGCTTTGGAGTCAGAGGTCATGGGTTCAAATTCTGGCTCCGCCAATTGTCAGCTGGGTGACTTTGGGCAAGTCACTTCACTTCTCTGGGCCTCAGTTCCCTCATTTGGAAAATGGGGGTGAAGACTGTGAGCCCCCTGTGGGACAACCTGCTCACCTTGTAAGCTCTCCAGTGCTTAGAACAGTGCTTTGCACATAGTAAGTGCTTAATAAATGCTATCATTATTAGTATGTGCTTATGGAGTGCTTAATTTTGTTCAGAGGACAGTACTAAGTGCTCGTGTTATTTCCGACGGATGGCAAACGGAACCTAAGGAAAGTACCAGAAATTCCCGTCAAAAAGTCTAGTCGTTTCTCATTCTTTCAAAAACTAATTGAATCGTGGTATCTATTTCTGTTAATCAGCATAACCATCTCTATTGAAACAGTATGATTTAGAAGTGCACTCTGTGTCTGAAAATCATCAGTAGTCCTTGGTGAGCGCCGACTGTGTGCAGAGCACTGTACTAAGCGCTTGGGAGAGTACAACGTAACATAACACATTCCCTGCCCACAGCGAGCGTAAAGTCTAGACAGACATTGATTTAAATAAATGACAGATGCGTACATAATCAATCGTATTTATTGAGCGCCTGCTGTGTGCTGAGCACTGTACTAAGCGCTTGGGAAGTACAAGTTGGCAACATGTGGTCCCTACCCAACAGTGGGCTCACAGTCTAGAAGTCTAGAAGCACATAAGTGCTGTGGGGCTGAAGGAGGGCTGAATAAAGTGTGCAAGGGAGATAATAATAATAATAATAATAATGGCATTTATTAAGCGCTTACTATGTGCAAAGCACTGTTCTAAGCGCTGGGGAGGTTACAAGGTGATCAGGTTGTCCCACGGGGGGCTCACAGTCTTAATCCCCATTTTCCAGATGAGGGAACTGAGGCCCAGAGAAGTGAAGTGACTTGCCCAAAGTCACACAGCTGACAATTGGCAGAGCCGGGATTTGAACCCATGACCTCCGACTCCAAAACCCGGGCTCTTTCCACTGAGCCACGCTGCTTCTCCTATGCGGATGCGGAAACGTGTGGAAGAAGAGGAAAGTAGTCAGGGGAGGCCTCTTATAATGGCATTTATTAAGCGCTTACTATGTGCAAAGCACTGTTCTAAGCGCTGGGGAGGTTACAAGGTGATCAGAGTGTCCCACGGGGGGGCTCACAGTCTTCATCCCCATTTTACAGATGAGGGAACTGAGGCCCAGAGAAGTGAAGTGACTTGCCCAAGGTCACACAGCTGACAATTGGCGGAGCCGGGTGACCTCTGACTCCAAAGCCCAGGCTCTCTCCACTGAGCCACGCTGCTTGTCTTGGAGGAGCTGTGATTTTAATAAGGTTTTGAAGGTGAGGAGAGTGATTGTCTGATGGATCAATCAATCAATCAATCGTATTTATTGAGCGCTTACTGTGTGTAGAGCACTGTACTAAGCGCTTGGGAAGTACAAGTTGGCAACGCATAGAGACAGTCCCTACCCAACAGTGGGCTCACAGTCTAAAAAGGGGAGACAGAGAACAAAACCAAACATACTAACAAAATAAAATAAATAGAATAATGTACAAGTAAAATAAATAGAGTAATAAATCTGTACAAACATATCTACATATATACAGGTGCTGTGGGGAGGGGAAGGAGGTAAGATGGGGGGATGGAGAGGGGGACGAGGGGGAGAGGAGGGAGATCTGAGGAGGGAAGGCATTTCAGGCCTGAGGCAGGACGTGGGTGAGGGGGTGGCAGTGAGATAGACTAGATTGAGGTATGCTGAGTAGGTTTAGTACAGTGCTCTGCACACAGTAAGCGCTCAGTAAATACGATTGAATGAATGAATGAATGAATAAGCACTCAATAAATACGATGGATTGATTGATGAGGGTAAAAGTGGGTTTTCGGGGATTGGCGATCAGCGGCCTCACCTGCCGGTTGCATGCCACAGCTCGAGTTTTCTCTTTCCACTGAGCCACGCTGCTTCTCAGAAATTTATTCTATTGATTTTATTTTGTTAATATGTTTGGTTTTGTTCTCTGTCTCCCCCTTCTAGACTGTGAGCCCGCTGTTGGGGAGGGACCATCTCTAGAGGTTGCCAAGTTGGACTTCCCAAGCGCTTAGTATAGTGCTCTGCACACAGTAAGCGCTCAGTAAATACGATTGAATGAATGAATGACAGTAGAGGAGCGGAGTGTGCAAGCTGGGTTATCACAATGAGTTATAGTCTCTCCCTCTGGACTGTAAGCTCATTGTGGACATTCGTTCATTCAGTCGTATTTATTGAGCACTTACTGTGTGCAGAGCACTGAACTGAGCGCTTGGAACACCCTACCACCTCATATGTGACAGACAATTATTCTCCCCCTCTTCAAAGTCTTATTGAAGGCACATCTTCTTAACGCTGCTTAGAGAAGCAGCATGGCTCGGTGGAAAGAGCCCGGGCTTTGGAGTCAGAGGTCATGGGTTCGAATCCCACCTCCACCGATTGTCAGCTGCATGACTTTGGGCAAGTCGACTTCTCTGGGCCTCAGTTGCCTCATCTGGAAAATGGGGATTGGGACTGTGAGCCCCATGTGGGACAACCTGATCACCCTGCGGCCTCCCCAGCGCTTGGAACGGTGCTTCTCACATAGTAAGCGCTTAATAAATGCCATTATTATTATTATTATCAGAGTTCTCTTTCTTCTAGACTGTGAGCCCACTGTTGGGTAGGGACCGTCTCTATACGTTGCCAACTTGTACTTCCCAAGCGCTCTGCACACAGTAAGCGCTCAATAAATACGATTGAATGAATGAATTCGGCAACAAATAGAGACAATCCCTACCCAACAACGGGCTCACAGTCTAGAAGGGGGGAGATGCAGGGAATATACGTACCAACTCTGTTACATTGTCCTCTCCCAAGTGCTTAGTAAATAATAATAATAATGCTGGCATTTGTTAAGCGCTTACTATGTGCTAAGCACTGTTCTAAGCACTGGGGAAGGTGAAAAGATTGTCCCACGGGGGGCTCACAGTCTCCATCATCATCATCAATCGTATTTATTGAGCGCTTACTGTGTGCAGAGCACTGTACTAAGCGCTTGGGAAGTACAAACTGGCAACGTATAGAGACAGTCCCTACCCAACAGTGGGCTCGCAGTCTAAAAGTGATACTTATTTACAGTCACCGTTTTAAGTATTAGAGGTCTAAAAGGATGGTCCACAGTGCATCACTCTGGTGCCCTCAAGTACCAGCCTGCTCAGGAGCAATTTTAATTGTCATCCCCATTTTCCAGATGAGGGAACTGAGGCCCAGAGAAGTGAAGTGACTTGCCCAAGGTCACACAGCTGACAGTTGGCGGAGCCGGGATTTGAACCCATGACCTCCGACTCCTAAGCCCGGGCTCTTTCCGTTGAGCCACGCTGCTTCTCTAACAGTGCTCTGCACGCGATAAGTGCTCAATAAATACGATCGATCGAAAGGCAAGGAGCCCCGGCTGGATTTGGAGGCGGTGGGCAACCACTGGAGGCTCCTGGGGAGGGGGGAAGCCTGGACTGAACACTTGGCTTTTAGACTGTGAGCCCACCGTTGGGTAGGGACCGTCTCTATATGTTGCCAACTTGGACTTCCCAAGCGCTTAGTACAGTGCTCTGCACACGGTAAGCGCTCAATAAATGTGATTGATTGATTGATTGATTTGCTAGAAAAATGATCCTGGCAGCAGAGCGAAGCACGGACCCGAGCGGGGAGAGCCGGGAGGCCGAGGCAGTAATCGGGGCCGTGTCTTCCCTTTAAGGCCCAAATGGGCTACCCGAGTTTCACCGGACTTCGGGCCGCTGGAAGAGGAAAAACATTCTAGCATTAGTAGGGCAGCGCTTAGGACAGTGCTGGGCACATGCTAAGCGCTCAACAAATCCCGTCATTATTATATTACGAGCTTGATTTCGTTTTTCAGTAATGAGACTGTAAGCTCACGGTGAGCAGGGAACAGTTCTGTTATATTGTTAGACCGTACTCTCCCAGGTGCTTAATAATAATAATAATAATGATGGTATTTATTAAGCGCTTACTATGCGCAAAGCACTGTTCTAAGCGCTGGGGAGGTGACAAGGTGATCAGGTTGTCCCCCGGGGGGGCTCACCGTTTTAATCCCCGTTTTACAGATGAGGGAACTGAGGCCCAGAGAAGGGAAGTAATTATGTTGCCAACTTGTACTTCCCAAGCGCTTAGTACAGTGCTCTGCACACGGTAAGCGCTCAATAAATGTGATTGATTGATTGATTGATTGAAGTGACTTGCCCAAAGTCACCCAGCTGACAGTTGGCGGAGCCGGGATTTGAACCCATGACCCCTGGCTCCGAAGCCCGGGCTCTTTCCACTGGGCCACGCTGCTTAATACGGTACTCTGCGCACAGTAAGCGCTCAATAAGTACAAACGACTGACCGGCTGATGATTTGCTCCGAACGCTGTACACGCTCATCCGATCCCCCGGTACCCTTTTAGACTGTGAGCCCACTGTTGGGTAGGGACTGTCTCTATATGTTGCCCACTTGTACTTCCCAAGCGCTTAGTACAGTGCTCTGCACATAGTAAGCGCTCAATAAATACGATTGATGATGATGATACCTAGCGGCTTGTCCGGCCAGATGGCTGACAGAGAAAGGGACATGGAACACGATATCTCCGCTGATCCCATCGGCAGCGGACGCTTATTTGCATTATTGCATTGGCTTAGTACAGTGCTCTGCACACAGTAAGCGCTCAATAAATACGATTGATTGATTGATTGGCTTTAATAACATCTGAAGGGTCCTTTCCCTTTGTACAAAAACCAGCGGAAAAGCAAAATACAGGCTCAGAAAAGGGTAACAGAGGAATCAATCAGTCGTATTTATTTGCACAGTGCTCTGCACACAGTAAGTGCTCAATAAATACGATTGATTGATTGGCTTTAATAACGTCTGTAGGGTCCTTTCCCTTTGTACAGAAACCAGCGGAAAAGCAAAATACAGGCTCAGAAAAGGGTAACAGAGGAATCAATCAGTCGTATTTATTTATAGTCGTATTTAAGCACTTAAAGAGCTGTTTATTGAGCGCTTACTCTGTGCAGAGCACGATACTGTATTGGGAGAGTACAACAGTATTAAGCGACACGTTCCCCGCGCAGAATGATCTTTCGGGGTTAGAGGAAGACCTCACCCATCCAAATACTAATCGAAAAACGATTACGAAATACGATTGATGATGAAAAAGGAACCACAAAAGGTAGTCGTTGCCCTTTCTTTGAAAAAGTATCACTCTCCTCCTGTTTCGGTCCTTTTGTCTCAAAAATGTGCGTCTGTGCATGTGTTTTAGTTCTGCCGTAGTGTGTTTTCACCCCACCTTTTGGCGACAGCGTGATGGCAGAGTTAGGGGACACACGTGTGACAAGTTTGGAAAAAATGGGCATCCGTGGGATTTGGGCGCGAGGTTCCGCAAGAATACCGCCTTCATGTTTCGTACATATCTATTCCATTTATTTTATTTTGGTAACCTGTTTGGTTTTGTTGTCTCCCGCTTCTAGACTGTGAGCCTGCGGTTGGGTAGGGACCGTCCCTATATGTTGCCATCTTGGACTTCCCAAGCGCTTAGCACAGTGCTGTGCACACGGACCATCCCCCCCATCTTACCTCCTTCCCTTCCCCACAGCACCTGTATATATGTTTGTACATATTTATTACTCTATTTATTTATATTACTTGTACATATCTATTCTATTCATTTTATTTTGTTATTACATTTGGTTTTGTTGTCTGTCTCCCGCTTCTAGACTGCGAGCCCGCGGTTGGGTAGGGACCGTCCCTATATGTTGCCAACTTGGACTTCCTAAGCGCTTAGCACAGTGCTCTGCACACGGACCATCCCCCCCATCTTACCTCCTTCCCCACAGCACCTGTATATATGTATATATGTTTGTACATATTTATTACTCTATTTATTTATTGATTTTACTTGTACATATCTATTCTATTTATTTTATTATGTTAGTACGTTTGGTTTTGTTCTCTGTCTCCCCCTTTTAGACTGTGAGCCCGCTGCTGGGTAGGGACCGTCTCTAGATGTTGCCAACTTGGACTTCCCAAGCGCTTAGTACAGTGCTCGGCGCACAGTAAGCACTCAATAAATATGATTGATTGATTGATTTAGGAAAATCGGGTGTTTGTAGGTAATGCCTCCTGGTGACATTCCCTCAGGCGGGCATGTGTGGCTGAAGAGGTCACTGTGGGGGCCTGACGGTCTTAGCCACCTGTGCACAAAGATCGTTTCTTCCGCTGTTGCAGAATAATAATAATAATAATAATGATGGCATTTATTAAGCGCTTACTATGTGCAAAGCACTGTTCTAAGCGCTGGGGGGATACAAGGTGATCAGGTTGTCCCACGGGGGGCTCACAGTCTTCATCCCCATTTTACAGATGAGGGAACTGAGGCCCAGAGAAGTTAAGTGACACGCTGCTTCTCTCATGGTACTTGTTAAGCGCCCACTGTGTGCCAAGCACCGTCCTAAGCACCCGGGTGGATACAAGTTAATCCGGTCGGACACAGTCCCTGTCCCGCCTGGGACTCACAGTCTTCATCCCCATTTTACAGCTGAGGTAACGGAGGCACAGAGGAAGTCGTCACCTGCCCAAGGTCGCACAGCAGACAAGTGGTGGTGTGGGATTAGAACCCAGGTCCCCCCCGACCCAGATGCATCTGTGACAGCATTGCCTGGGGCTCCCTCCTGCCTGGAACTCAGTTTCCCTTCCCATCCGACGAACCAACGCTCCCCCTTTTCAAAACCCTACTAAAATCACATCTCCAGGAAGCCTTCCCTGATGAATCTAATCAATCAATCGTATTTATTGAGCGCTTACTGTGTGCAGAGCACTGTACTAAGCTCCTTGTGGGCGGGGATCGCGCCTGCCAACCCTGTCGTAGTTTCCCAAGCTCTTACACGGTGCTCTGTACATAGGAAGCACTCCAACAGCAGGAGAAGCAGCGTGGCTCAGTGGAAAGAGCCCCGGCTTTGGAGTCAAGAGGTCATGGGTTCAAATCCTGGCTCCGCCAGTTATCAGCTGGGTGACTTTGGGCAAGTCACTTTACTTCTCTGGGCCTCAGTTCCCTCATCTGTAAAATGGGGATTAAGATTGTGAGCCCCACATGGGACAACCTGATCACCTGGTAACCTCCCCAGCGCTTAGAACAGTGCTGTGCATATAGTAAGCGCTCTCTTCCTCCCTTCAAAACCCTACTGGGAGCTCACCTCCTCCGGGAGGCCTTCCCAGACTGATCCTCCCTTTTTCTCTCCCCGCCCTACCTCCTTCCCCTCCCCACAGCACCGGTCCATATGCTTGTACAGATTTATTACTCTATTTTACTTGTACAGATTTACTATTCTATTTATTTTGTTAATGATGTGCATCTAGCTTTACTTCTATTTATTCTGACGACTTGACACCCGTCCACATGTTTTGTTTTGTCGTCTGTCTCCCCCCTCTAGACTGCGAGCCCGTTGTCGGGTAGGGACCGTCTCTATGTGTCGCCGACTTGTACTTCCCAAGCGCTTAGTACAGTGCTCTGCACACAGTAAGCGCTCAATAAATACGATTGAATGAATGAATAAATGCCATTATTATTATTATTATAAGAAAAAATTAAAACACAGTGCATCGTGAAACATTGGAAACGGGCTCACAGACCCGCAGCCATCTCCAGCACGTACCTATTTCTTTGTACTCGTCCTCTGTAGTGAAGTCAAAATTATTTATTTTGATTTCTCCAGGTTTTTTTTAACGTCCGCCTCCCCCATAAATTGGTAAGCTCCCTGTGGGTAAGGAACATGTCACCGCTCTGTTCTTCCCAAGCGCTTAGCACAGGACATTGTGCCCCAGTGGGCACTCAATAAATAGTATTGCTACTGTTCGTGCTTGCTCTCCTCCTGCTGCACGGCTAGTACAGTGTCTTGGGCACTTCCCAATCTCCATGGCAGGGAAAAGCTTTCAACTGTTAATAATAATAATAATGGCATTTATTAAGCGCTTACTATGTGCAAAGCACTGTTCTAAGCACTGGGGAGGTTACAGGGTGATCAGGTTGCCCGCAGCGGGCTCACAATCTTCATCCCCATTTTCCAGATGAGGTCACTGAGGCCCAGAGAAGTGAAGCGACTTGCCCGAAGTCACACAGCTGACGATGGGCGGAGCCGGGATTTGAACCCATGACCACTTGACTCCAAAGCCCGGGCTCTTTTCCACCGAGCCGCACTGCTTCTTGTTGCCCTGGGACCCTAAATTGGAGAATTAGATTGGAGTCTGCTGCGTCCCCAGTGTGATCAGAGAGCACTCAGTTCATCCTGGAAATCCAGCCATTATAAATAATAATAATAATAATAATAATAATAATAATAATGCATTTGTTAAGCGCTTACTATGTGCAAAGCACTGTTCTAAGCGCTGGCGGGGATACAAAGTGATCAGCTTGTCCCATGGGGGGCTCACAGTCTTAATCCCCATTTTACAGATGAGGTAACTGAGGCCCAGAGAAGTGAAGTGACTTGCCCAAAGTCACACAGCTGATGGTCTCACATCCGTAAAGCAGCCAATCAGTGGCATTTATTGAGTGCTTGCGGTGTGCAGAGCACCGTGGCTCAGTGGAAAGAGCCCGGGCTTTGGAGTCGGAGGTCATGGGTTCAAATTCCGGCTCCGCCAATTGCCAGCTGGGTGACTTTGGGCAAGTCACTTCACTTCTCTGGGCCTCAGTTTCTCATCTGTAAAATGGGGATTAAGACTGCGAGCCCCCCGTGGGACAACTGGTCACCTTGTAACCTCCCCGGCGCTTAGAACAGTGCTTTGCACATAGTAAGTGCTTAATAAATGTCATTATTATTATTATTATTATTACTAAGGGCTTCAGACCGTAATAATTATAATTACAGTACTTATTAAGCACTTATTTTGTGCCGAGCACTGTTCTAGCCCTGGGGAAGTACAAGTTGGCAACATATAGAGACAGTCCCTACCCAACAGTGGGCTCACAGTCTAAAAATGGTCATGGGTTCAAATTCCGGCTCCGCCAATTGTCAGCTGGGTGACTTTGGGGAAGTCACTTCACTTCTCTGGGCCTCAGTTCCCTCATCTGTAAAATGGGGATTAAGACTGCGAGCCCCCCGTGGGACAACCTGATCACCTTGTAACCTCCCCGGCGCTTAGAACAGTGCTTTGCACATAGTAAGTGCTTAATAAATGTCATTATTATTATTATTATTACTAAGGGCTTCAGACAGTAATAATTATAATTACAGTACTTTTTAAGCACTTATTTTGTGCCGAGCACTGTTCTAGCCCTGGGGAAGATAAGTTAATCAGGTTGGACCCAAGGAGCTCCCACTCTTAATCCCTGTTTTACAGATGAGGTAACTGAGACACAGAGAAGTTAAGTGACTTGCCCAGGGTCACACAGCAGACAGGTGGCAGAGCCCAAATTAGAACCCAGGTCCTTGTGATTGCCAACTTGTACTTCCCAAGCGCTTAGTCCAGTGCTCTGCCCACAGTAAGCGCTCAATAAATACGATTGATTAAGATTAAGACCTGTTCTCTAGCCTCTAAGCCATGTTTTGTATATGTGTGTATGCATTATATATATATCATCATCATCATCAATCGTATTTATTGAGCACTTATTGATGCTTATTAATGCTTATTGAGCATTATATATATGTGTGTGTGTCTGTGTGTGTGTATATATATATGTCATCATCATCAATCGTATTTATTGAGCGCTTACTGTGTGCAGAGCACTGTACTAAGCGCTTGGGAAGTACAAGTTGGCAACATATACAGTCCCTACCCAACAGTGGGCTCACAGTCTAAAAGATATATATATATATATATATATATATATATATATTCACACATACACATATATATGCATATTATAGGGTTGATGAATGTGATCCTTGCCCACAAGGAGCTTACACTCTAAAGGAAAACCAGGTAAATACTGATTTTTTTTTCCCACCGAATAGCAGTAGGAAGACAAATAAGAAACCCGAGGACCCAAACACTAACCCCATTCCCCTTGGGCTTCTCCTCTTCCAGCAGCACTTAGTACAGTGCTCTGCACACAGTGAGCGCTTAATAAATAACTATTACTTCGAAGTTATCTTGTGCCCGAGTACCTGCGTGCTTCCCTTTATGAATTAAAACCCTTCCCTTTATGAATTAAACATCCCAGGGGCTCGCGTTTCATCCTCCTGCCAGAAAGTCTCCGGAAGAAATGTAGAGTCCAGGAAATATTGTCCTTCGGGACGCCGAGAAGCGTTTAAAGGAGGAGCGAGCCGTCTGAGTGATTTCCTTGGTGATCATCATCATCAATCGTATTTATTGAGCACTTACTGTGTGCAGAGCACTGTACTAAGCGCTTGGGAAGTACAAGTTGGCAACACCTAGAGACAGTCCCTGCCCAACAGCGGGCTCACAGTCTAAAAGGGGGAGACAGAGTACAAAACCAAACATACTAACAAAATAAAATAAATAGAATAGATATGTACAAGTAAAATAAATAAATAAACAGAGTAATAAATATGTGTGATGATGGTGGTATTTGTGAAGTGCCTACTGTGTGTCCAGCTCTATTGTAAATCCTGGGGTAGAGACAAGCTAATCAGGGTGGACACAGTCCCTGTCCCCCGTGGAGCTCACAGCCTCAATCCCCATTTTGCAGATGAGATAACTGAGGCACAGAGAAATGAAATGACTCGCAGCAGACGGGTGGCGCAGCGGGATTAGAACCCAGATCCTCCTGACTCTCAAACCCATGCCGAAGCAGCGCGTCTCAGTGGAAAGAGCCCAGGCTTCGGAGTCTGAGGTCACGGGTTCAAATCCCGGCTCTGCCACGTGTCTGCTGTGTGACCTTGGGCAAGTCACTTCACTTCTCTGAGCCTCAGTTAACCTCATCTGTAAAATGGGGATTAAGACTGTGAGCCCCATGGGGGACAACTTGATCACCTTGTATCCACCCCCAGCGCTTAGAACAGTGCTCTGCACATTGTAAGCGCTTAACAAATGCCATTATTATTATTATAATTAAGTCACTTCACTTCTCTGGTCCTCAGTTCCCTCATCTGGAAAATGGGGATGAAGACCGTGAGTCCCCCGTGGGACAACCTGATCACCTTGTAACCTTCCCAGCACTTAGAACAGTGCTCTGCACATAGTAAGCGCTTAACAAATGCCATTATTATTATTATTATTATTGTTATTATTAAGTCACTTCACTTCTCTGGGCCTCAGTTCCCTCATCTGTAAAACGGGGATGAAGACCGTGAGCCCCCCGTGGGACAACCTGATCACCTTGTAACCTCCCCAGCGCTTAGAGCAGTGCTCTGCACGTAGTAAGCGCTTAATAAATGCCATCATTATTATTATTCTACGCTCTATCCATTAGGCCACGCCGCTTCCTTTTCTTCCTTCAGGCCGCCTCCGTTGACCTCAGTCCGCCGAGGACTGTTCATGAGTCGTATTTGTTGAGCGCTTGCTGTGTGCAGAGCACTGTACTAAGCGCTGGTTCCCCAGAAGCCCCCTCTCAGGCGCTCTCAATTTATCCCTTCAGATGAAGTCGGGGCCCTCGTGTTCGACATCGGATCCTACACCGTGAGAGCAGGGTACGCCGGTGAGGACTGCCCAAAGGTAAGCGCGATGGAGCCGATTGAAAGCGAGCGGACGCCCCGCGCGACCCCGGAGCCTCGGGTTTCGTGTCGGGGAAAATGGCACCGAGGGGGTTGGTTGCTGCCGAGCGGTCCGGCCCTTCCCTTCTCCCTGCCCGGATTGCAGGTGGATTTTCCTACCGCCATTGGAGTGGTGCTGGAGAGGGACGACGGGAGCACGCTGATGGAGATCGACGGCGAGAAAGGGAAGCAGGGCGGCCCCGCGTACTACATAGACACCAACGCGCTGCGGGTTCCGAGGGAGAACATGGAGGCCATTTCGCCTTTAAAGAATGGGATGAGTATGCTGCTGAAGAGCGCTCACTTTGCCCGACGCCTTGCTCCTTTTGCTCGTCACAGGGTTGCTTTTTGTTTCTTAAAGGCAACGGGGTTTCAAAGCGATACCCATCTGAGTCAAATATGGGCCTCTGGGGGAGGACGCCTGGGCCGGCGGCCGAGGGACGGGCCTTTGGCGTGGCCTCCTGCACCGTACTAATAATATTAATACTACTGCTAATAATGATGGTATTTGTTGGGCGCTTACTGTGTGTGTTAGGCGCTGGGGAGGTTACAGGGTGATCAGGTTGTCCCACGGGGGGCTCACGGTCCTCATCCCCACGTTACAGGTGAGGTGATTGAGGCCCAGAGAAGGGAAGTGACTTGCCCAAAGTCACACGGCTGACAGTTGGTGTGCCAATATATGTTGCCAGTTTGTACTTCCCAAGCGCTTAGTGCAGGGCTCTGCACATGGGAAGCGCTCAATAAATACGATTGATGATGAGTGGGGATTTGAACCCGTGACCTCTGACTCCAAAGCCCGGGCTCTTTACATTAATATCAATACATACTTACTACTCTGTTTATTTGCTAATGATGTGCATATGGCTATAATTCTGTTTATTCTGACCATTCTGACACCTGTCCACATGTTTTGTTTTGTTGTCTGTCTCCCCCTTCTAATAATAATAATAATAATGATGATGGCATTTATTAAGCGCTTACTATGTGCAAAGCACTGTTCTTAGCGCTGGGGAGGTTACAAGGTGATCAGGTTGTCCCGCAGGGGGCTCACGGTCTTAATCCCCATTTTACAGATGAGGTAACTGAGGCACAGAGAAGTTAAGTGACTTGCCCAAAGTCACACAGCTGACAATTGGCGGAGATGGGATTTGAACCCATGACCTCTGACTCCAAAGCCCAGGCTCTTTTCCATTGAGCCACGCTGCTTCTAGACTGTGAGCCCATTGTTGGGTAGAGACCGTCTCTATATGTTGCCAACTTGTACTTCCCAAGGGCTTAGTCCAGTGCTCTGCACACAGTAAGCACTCAATAAATATGATTGAATGAATGAATGAATGAGTATGTAATTCTAAACAGTCGTATTGGTTGCAAGCCCCCTCCTTCTTCTGCCCGTCTCGATCCCCCCCGCCCTACCTCTTTCCCCTCCCCACAGCACCTGTATATATGTTTGTACAGATTTATTACTCCTCATCATCATCATCAATCGTATTTATTGAGCACTTACTGTGTGCAGAGCACTGCATTAAGCGCTTGGGAAGTACAAATTGGCAACATATAGAGACAGTCCCTACCCAACAGTGGGCTCACGGTCTAAAAGGGGGAGACAGAGAACAAAACCAAACATATTAACAAAATAAAATAGAATAGACAGGTACAAGTAAAATAAATAAATAAAGAGTAACAAATATGTACAAACATCTATACATATATACAGGTGCTGTGGGGAAGGGAAGGAGGTAAGATGGGGGGGATGGACAGCGGGACGAGGGGGAGAGGAAGGAAGGGGCTCAGTCTGGGAAGGCCTCCTGGAGGAGGTGAGCTCTCAGCAGGGCCTTGAAGGGAGGAAGAGAGCTAGCTTGGCGGATGGGCAGAGGGAGGGCGTTCCAGGCCCGGGGGATGACGTGGGCCGGGGGGTCGACGGCGGGACAGGCGAGAACGAGGTACGGTGAGGAGATTAGCGGCGGAGGAGCGGAGGGTGCGGGCTGGGCTGGAGAAGGAGAGAAGGGAGGTGAGGGAGGAGGGGGCGAGGGGATGGATGGACAGCCTTGAATCCCAGGGGGAGGAGTTTCAGCCTGATGCGCAGATTGATTGGTAGCCACTGGAGATTTTTGAGGAGGGGAGTAATATGCCCAGAGCGTTTCTGGACAAAGATAATCCGGGCAGCAGCATGAAGTATGGATTGAAGTGGAGAGAGACACGAGGATGGGAGATCAGAGAGAAGGCTGATGCAGTAGTCCAGATGGGATAGGATGAGAGATTGAGCCAGCAAAGTAGCTGTTTGGATGGAGAGGAAAGGGCGGATCTTGGCAATGTTGCGGAGCTGAGACCGGCAGGTTTTGGTGACGGCTTGGATGTGAGGGGTGAACGAGAGAGCGGAGTCGAGGATGACACCAAGGTTGCGGGCTTGTGAGACGGGAAGGATGGTAGTGCCGTCAACAGTGATGGGAAAGTCAGGGAGAGGGCAGGGTTTGAGAGGGAAGACAAGGAGTTCAGTCTTCGACATGTTGAGTCCAAGTGTGAAAGTGCCACTGGGATGCGAGAAGGAAGCCAACACCTCCTCCTTTTACAGATTTATTACTCTATTTTACTTGTACAGATTTGCTATTCTATTTATTCTATTTTGTTAATATGTTTTGTTTTGTCGTCTGTCTCCCCCTTCTCGACTGTGAGCCCGTTGTTGGGTAGGGACCGTCTCCATATGTTGCCAACTTGTACTTCCCAAGCGCTCTGCACACAGAAAGCGCTCAATAAATATGATTGAATGAATGAATGCAAAATCGTAATGCGATGTACCCGATTTTAGCCGGTACATATTTGTGATGTCTGTCGACTAGATGTCTTTTTCAGGCCTTAGACCACCTATATGCCCACGTGTATGCAATTTCCATATATTGGTATTTTATGTGTGAAGGAAAGCTTACCTCAAAATGTGTACTGTTGATGCATCTATATTCATTCAGCTGTATTGAGCGCTTCCTGTGTGCAGAGCACTGTACTAAGCGCTTTTCCTGGTCTGTTGGAAGAAATGGGAGCAGTAGTCACTGTGAGTCAACGTTGGCTTCCTCTGAAGCTGGGGGTATGTTAGTTAAGGTGGGAGATCCCCAAATGGGCCTTGTCCAGGACAAAAGGGGACACCTAGTAAGTAGCCTTACTCAGAAGCACTTTGAAGTATGAAGTGAGTTGGCTATGTCAAGTGCTGTTCAGAAGGATGCTACTTTGGTGGTAATGAAATTCTATTTATTCTGACGACTTGACACCTGTCCACATGTTTTGTTATGTTGTCTGTCTCCCCCTTCTAGACTGTGAGCCCACTGTTGGGTAGGGACCGTCTCTATATGTCGCCAACGTGTACTTCCCAAGCGCTTAGTACAGTGCTCTGCACACCGTAAGCGCTCAATAAATACGATTGAATGAATTGATGTGTTTAGAAACTTAAACGAAGGTGACTTTTTTGATAGATGTTTTCCGTCTTAGTGTTATCAGCTCAATGCATAATATTAAAAATAATACTCTTGATTACAGTTGAGGATTGGGACAGTTTCCAGGCGATTTTGGATCATACCTACAAAATGCACGTCAAGTCGGAAGCCAGCTTGCACCCTGTTCTTATGTCGGAAGCACCGGTGAGCCTGAATTTTCCCCGTTTCTCTAAATGGAATTTCATTAGTGTCACAAACTACGACAAGATGATATAATGCTCTAGATTTTATTAGATCGTACCGAAGTTGGAAGATAGATGTTTAGAAGATTATTGTTTATTTTCCTTTGCTGAAACTTAAAATCATGTTCTTTGCTTTCTTAAAGGTAGCTAACATTTCACTTTAAAAGATCATATTGTTCTAATTAGATAATTAGATTTTTTGTGTAGGATCTTCCATTACTTCTTAGATTGTACGCGCGGCCCCCTCGCCCCCAGGGATAGGAACCATGTCTAATTCCACCTCTATATTCCCTCCCAGCACTTAAATCAATCAATCAATCGTATTTATTGAGCGCTTACTGTGTGCAGAGCACTGTACTAAGCGCTTGGGAAGTACGAGTTGGCAACATATAGAGACAGTCCCTACCCAACAGTGGGCTCACAGTCTAAAAGGGGGAGACAGAGAACAAAACCAAACATACTAACAAAATTAAATAAATAGAATAGATATGTACAAGTAAAATAAATAAATAGAGTAATAAATATGTACAAACATATATACATATACACAGGTGCTGTGGGGAAGGGAAGGAGGTAAGATGGGGATGGAGAGGGGGACGAGGGGGAGAGGAAGGAAGGGCTCAAAGCAGCCCTCTGCACAAAGTAAGCACGTAATAAATACAATTACTACTACTCTGGGAGTGAAAATGTTTCTAGAGGTTTTAGACAGTCATTAAAAAGTAGTGAAAAGTCTTTAGAAGTAGTGAAAAATGTGTGACAGTGTCAGGCCTTCATAAAAAGATTGGTAAAAATTAATCTGACTGTTGGGGCCCTAGCTTTAAATTAGTAGGCGTACCCTTCTCTTAGCTGAAGGGGGAAAAAAGAAACTAAAGTAGTGAGTGCAAGGCAACAGGAACAGCACGGCTCAGTGGAAAGAGCACGGGCTTGGAAGTCAGAGGTCATGGGTTCTAATCCCGTCTCCGCCACACGTTTGCTCTGTGCCCTTGGGCAAGTCACTTAACTTCTCTGAACCTCAGTGACCTCATCTGTAAAATGGGGATTAAGACCGTGAGCCCCACATGGGACAACCTTGTATCCCCCCCACCCCCAGCGCTTAGAACAGTGCTTCACACACAGTAAGCGCTTAACAAATGCCATCATTATTATTATTAAAATGTAGTTTCGTCGTTTTAATGGGCCGTAATATGAAACGGAAAGCATAAACGCAGCTTTGTGAAATCTGAACTGTTTTAAGCGGACTCTTTTAAAGCATTCTCAAAATTGTCTTATGTAATTTTATCTTTCCCGATTGCAGTTGATTTCTTCCAGCTCTTGTAATTTAGAAGTCATTTGGACCTTGAGTCAGTCAGTGGTATTTATTGAGTACCTACTGTGTGCAGAGCATTATACTAAGCGCTTGGGAAACTACAGTGCAGCAGTCAGGAACAATCCCGTCTTGCCAAGCGTATAGTATAAGAATAATAATAGTAATAATGATGGCATTAAGCACTTACTATGTGCAAAGCACTGTTCTAAGTGCTGGGGAGGATACAAGGTGATCAGTTTGTCCCACGGGGGGCTCACAGTCTTAATCGCCATTTTACAGATGAGGTAACTGAGGCACAGAGAAGTCCCTGTATATATGTTTGTACATATTTATTACTCTATTTATTTGTACATATCTATTCTATTTATTTTATTTTGTTAGTATGTTTGGTCTTGTTCTCTGTCTCCCCCTTCTAGACTGTGAGCCCACTGTTGGGTAGGGACTGTCTCCATATGTTGCCAATTTGTACTTCCCAAGCGCTTAGTACAGTGCTCTGCGCACAGTAAGTGCTCAATAAATACGATTGATTGATTGACTGATTGATTAAATGAGTTGCCCAAAGTCACACAGCTAATTGGCAGAGCTGGGATTTGAACCCATGACCTCTGACTCCAAAGCCCGGGCTCTTTCCACTGATCCACACTGCTTCTCTCTTAAATGTAAAATACTGTAAGCTTCAAGAAACTTAAGCTAGAGAAACAGCAAGGACTAGTGGAAAGAGCGTGGACCTGGGAATCATAGGTCCAGGTTTTCATCCTGGCTCCCCATTTGCCTTCCGGGTGACCCAGGGCAGGTCACTTAACTTCCCAGTGCCTCGGTTTCCTCACCTGTTAAGTGGCGATTAAATGCCCGTTCTCTTTCCCCCTTCAGTTGGGCATCTCATGTGAGACAGGGGCCGTATCTGACTTAATTTTCTTGTAGCTGCCCCAGAGCTTAGTAAAGTGCTTGACACCTAGCGCTTGACCCATCCCATTATTGTCGTTATCATTATTATTCCCAGGGATCGATCAATCAGTCATATTTATTGAGCGCTTACTGTGTGCAGAGCACTGTACTAAGTGCTTGGGAAGTACAAGTTGGCAACATATAAAGACGGTCCCTACCCAACAGTGGGCTCACAGTCTAGATGTCCAGAATGTTCAGTGCTGCGGCTGTTGGGGTAAAGAGCGGCGATCTTTTGTGTCAGTTGTGACCCCAGACAGTTGATGAGGTGGTACGCCAGAGCTGACCTTGTGCAACCTCTTGTCCACCTAAGCAACAGAAGCGGTGCCGTGCCGGAGCCAAAGAAACCCCCCACCAAAAAACCTTCCAGCCTTTTTGGGGACATTTCTGGGGATTTTCAGCCCTATGTCCTGGCTGAAATCATGCTTCACTTGACTGTAGGAGCCCCCAAGCCTACGCTAACATCTGTGGGGTCCAGAAGCCCTCTCGTGCTTCCCTCCTGGGACAAGCAAGGTTTTGGGACCCCTGCCTAGAGAACCCAAATCCTCACGCTCCTTATAGCCACCCCCCGTGCCCCCCAAGCCCAGGCATCGCTCCAAAGGCCAGGGGATCACTCAAGGAGTAGCTCACTATTCCACTTCTGGGACTGGCTTTGGGAAGCTCTCGGAGATAGGACTCCTTCCCCCTCCCTTGGCTTCCCAGGTCCGCGTGTTCTCCCTGGCTTCCGAAGAGTTTCCTCCGCCCCTCCCGCAGACAGGCAGCAAGAGCAGAGCTCTCATTCATTCATTCATTCAGTCGTATTTATTGAGCGCTTACTGTGTGCCGAGCGCCGTACTAAGCGCTTGGGAAGTACAAGTTGGCAACATATAGAGATGGTCCCTACCCAACAGTGGGCTCACAGTGTAGAAGAGGGAGACAGACAACAAAACAAAACATATTAACAAAATAAAATAAATAGAATAAATACGTACAAGTAAAATAAATAAATAGAGTAATACGTACGTACAAACATACATATATACAGGTGCTGTGGGGAGAGCTCCCACAATATCAGCACATTAATCGGGTAATTAAACAGAATTCCAATCCGAACCTCCTCTTTTCCTTAGATCGAATATTCCCTCTCCCATCCCCGCCACCCAAGGACCGCCTCTGTCTACTTTTCTGTGGGCCTGTCCTTGGGCTGGCGTGCCTCTGGTTCTTTCCCCTCTTCTCTGAGGGCATCACAGATTCCACTCCGGCCTCCTTGGAGTCAGTCCTTCAGGCGCTAGGCCAGCTCTGTGCCGTTCCTCCCTCTCGGGAGCCGAAACCTCACTCTTCCGGAGCCGGAAATCTTTCGGGATGACATCTCACACCCTCCCCTTGGGCTTGCCCTCCTAGAATCGTGGCTCAAATCGCCCTTCTCCAACCACGGCTGAGGGTCTCTCCTCCTGCAGCTACCCAGGCCCCGTGCATCCTCCCTCTGATTGGCTGAGTTCTAAGATAATAAGAATAATAATAATGATGGCATTAAGCACTTATTATGTGCCAAGCACTGTCCCAAGCGCTGGAGAGGTTGCAAGGTGATCAGGTGGTCCCACGGGGGGCTCACAGTCTTCATCCCCATTTTCCAGATGAGGGAACTGAGGCCCAGAGAAGTGAAGTGACTTGCCCAAAGTCACACAGCTGGCAACTGGTGGAGCCGGGATTAGAATCCATGACCTCTGACTCCAAAGCCTGTGCTCTTTCCAGTGAGCCACGCTGCTTCTCTACTGTATGCAGGGATGTTGTAGTGTTCAAACATCATACCATGTGGGGCTCACAGTAGCTGCTTAATCGATTTATGGAATGCTTTTCATTCATTCATCCAATTGTATTTATTAAGTGCTTACCATGTGCAGAGCACTGTACTAAGCACTTGGGAGAGTACAATAAAATAAACAGGCACATTCCCTGCCCACCACGAGCTCACAGTCTAGAGGGGGAGACAGACATTAACATCCAGCGCTTAGAACAGTGCTTTGAATGTAGTAAGCGCTTAATAAATGCCATCATGATGATACAACTTATTTACTCTATGCAGAGGACTTTACTAAGCTAAACTCAAGAAAATACAGATTTAATAGAGTTGGTAGATGTGATCCCTCCCACCTGGGAGCGTACAGGGGGGAGACAGACATTAAATAAATGACAGATTACTCCAAGTGCCTAGGCGATGCAGGAGGAAATCGTAAAAACAAGGCCTTAATCAGGAAAGGCCTCTTGGAGGAGATGTGATTTTAATAAGCCTTTGAAGGTGGAGAGTGACGGTCTGGCAGATACGAACGGAGAATTTTGTAGCTGGCAAGACAGATGAGACTGAGGTAGAGCGAATAAGTTGGCATCTAGACTGTGAGCCCCTTGCTGGTGGGGGATTGTCTCCATCTGTTGCCGAATTGTACTTCCCAAGCGCTTAGTACAGCGCTCTGCACACAGTAAGCGCTCAATAAATATGATTGAATGAATGTGGAAGCGGATGGGCAACTACTGGAGGTTCTTGAGAAGTGGGGCGACGTGGACTGAACGTGTTTTTAGAAAAATGATACAGGCGGCAGAGTGAAGGAAGTACTGGGGTTGGGAAGAGACAAGAGGTTGGGAGATCAGCTGGGTTCACTATTCACACATTTGATTCAACTTGACACCCGTCCACATGTTTTGTTTTGTTGTCTGTCTCCCCCCTGTAGACTGTGAGCCCATTGTTGGGTAGGGACCATCTCTATGTGTCACCGATTTGTACTTCCCAAGCGCTTAGTACAGTGCTCTGCACACAGTAAGCACTCAATAAATACGATTGAATGAATGAATGAACTGCCTTGTTTTTTCCAGTACAAAATGAGGGGTGTTGTTAGAATAATAGTAACAAAAATATAATAATAATACGGTATTTGTTAAGAGCTTACTATGTGCCGAACACTGTTCTAAGCAATGGGGTAGATACAAGGATATCAGGTTGTCCCACGTGGGGCTCACAGTTTTAATCCCCATTTTACAGATGAGGTCACTGAGGGCACAGAGAAGTGAAGTGACGTGCCCAAAGTCACACAGCTGACAAGTGGTGGAGCCGGGATTAGAACCCACGACCTCTGACTCCCAAGACCGTGCTCTTTCCACTAACTAATGTTATCAGTGGGCGTTAATGTTGGTGATTAGCTTTGAGGTTTTTTTAGGTGGGCAAGCTAACGAAACTTTAGGTGAGGGGAGGGAGAATTGGGTGTCCCTCGATAAATGAATCTGAAGTTTACGTTTTCCTGTTACGTGGGGTTTTTTTTTTTTTACTTGACTTTCAAACACTTTGGAATGTATTAAGATTTTGTGTTTGAGCAGTCTGAATTATCTTACAGTGCAGAAAACACAGCAACAAGCACGTAACAAGCATCAGGCATTGGAAGCAAATTTTGTCATGAAGAAATACTGTTCATAGGCCAGGATGTGTACAGGAAGATTATTCTACTTGTTACCCTTTGCCTGTTTCTTTTTCTTTCTCTCTCTCTCCCTCTCTCCATATATATATACACACACATATGTATATATATACACACACACACGTTAGACTTGATATAGCAAATTAACTATTACAATTTTTCCCCTTCTAGTGGAATACAAGAGCCAAGAGGGAGAAATTGACAGAGTTGATGTTTGAGCACTACAACATCCCTGCATTCTTCCTTTGCAAAACGGCAGTCCTTACAGCGTATCCTTCTACTGCGTATGGGTTTCAAAACGACTGGTTTTAAAATAACTTTTGAAAGAAAGACGCAGGATTGGGAGTCAGGAGACCTACCTTCCAACCCCAGCTCTCCAACCGCGGTGCCTGCTCTGACTTTGCGCAAGTTACTTCAATTCCCTGGGCCTCCGCGTCCTCATCTGTAAAAATGGAATTAACTCTCTGTTTTCCCTCCTTTTTTAGACTGTGGGTCAGGGACTGTGTCAGAACGGTTTATCTTCTATTTACTCCAACGCCTGACACGTAGTAAATCCTTAACGAATATAATTATTATTGGACTTTAGCTTTTTTTTTTCATTTTATTAAAATCTTGCTTAAGGAACTGAATCTCGTCTTGAATTTTCATGGAGTTTTATCCCTACTCCCTTTCCTCCCTTTGGGTCCCCAAGCTTTAGTGATTTTACTCCTCATCAGCATCTACCGCAGAGGTAGAAAAAAAATGAAAGTAAAACCAGTTACTTTTCCTGTTAGGTCTGGAATAGGTTTGGTCGGAGAACGATTGAAAGTCTAAGGATTATTTTCAGTGGATTTCCGTAACCCTTAATGTATATTGAACGTTTGGAATGGTAGAAAAATGGTCCTTTCCAAATAGAAAAATTTGTACCTGGCAAGATTATCAATTAGCTTATTTAAAAGGACCCCACCCTCATCCCCCCAGCACTTATGTACATGTCTTTATCATCATCATCAATCATATTTATTGAGCGCTTACTATGTGCAGAGCACTGTACTAAGCGCTTGGGAAGTACAGTGGGCTCACAGTCTAAAAGGGGGAGACAGAGAACAAAACCAAACATACTAACAAAATAAAATAGAGTAGATATGTACAAGTAAAATAAATAAATAAATAGAGTAATAAATATGTACTATAAATCATCTGCCTACCCCCTCTAGAATATGTTGTTTGTGGGCAGGGAATGCATCTCAGTTGTATTATATTCTCCCAAGCGCTTAGCACAGTGGTCTGCACATAGTAAGCGCTCAATAAATACCATTGACGATGATGATGATGACGACTCAAATATTACCATTATGTGGCCCTATCATTGGCCTTATTTTAAGGGAGTTTTTTTGCTGCCTTTTATTAATAGTAATAATACTAGTGATTATGATTTTTAAGTGCTTACTGTATTTTAAACACGGGGGGTAATTGCAAGGTAATCAGATAATGTTGGTATAGTTAGGAAGTTAATCTATAATGGTTTTGTGGGGTTCTTTTTTTTTTTGACCTTGGGAATAGCAACTGATAATTGTGCAATTACCGTAAAAGAAGAGTAACAATATAACATTTTTTTAAATCAATCAATCAATCAATCGTATTTATTGAGCGCTTACTGTGTGCAGAGCACTGGACTAAGCGCTTGGGAAGTACAAGTTGGCAACATATAGAGACAGTCCCCACCCAACAGTGGGCTCACAGTCTAAAAGGGGGAGACAGAGAACAAAACCAAACATACTAACAAAATAAAATAGAATAGATATGTACTGCAGGCAGTGGAGAACAGGAGCCCTAAAATTACAAATAGATTCTTAAAGTTAAATCTAGTTGGCATTTTCTACTTTTTGTCTTCCCCCTTCCCCTTGGTTTTTAGACAGGAGGTCTTTCTGGAAAGTCAACAGGTACTTGAAATTAGTATATAGTGTAATATTAAAAGATTAGAAATTAATTAATATTTAGTGTCTGCGGCCAAAAGTCTAGAATTTCAATGGTACTATAATAACGTGAATTTATAAAATACCTTTCCTCCAAAAAAAACACAGATTTATTATTAATGAAAGTCTGTCGTATTCAATAAATACGATTGAATGAATGAATGAATGTCAGCAGATCCTCACTTAAGGTGTTCTTTTAAAGGACTGTTTGTCCTTCTGCAATGCCGAACAAAGGGATGTGGAGAGCAAAGAGAACCTATGTCAGAAATTCACTTTTTTCCCCAGGAGTCAGGTGAAAGAGATGTTAACTTTTTTGGCAGTACTTGCTACATTTCAATTCTTACCCATAATGGGGTATTGGAAATCCCACGGCCTTAGTCTTGTTGGGTGATTAGAATTACATATTGCCGGTTCACTCTGCTATTATTTCTGTGTGTCTTAGGCCAGAATTGAAGATGGGAATTGTGTGCTTAGTTTTGAAGCAGATATTTTAGGAAGGGGGTAAACGCTCCAAATGATGATTTCAAGCCAACCCTCACTCGAAAGGGGATTTCCGGTCCTTTCGTCTCCTTGACCTTCGGATTAGATTTGCGAACGGTCGCTCCACCGGGCTGATTTTAGATAGCGGAGCCACTCACACCACTGCCATTCCAGTGCATGATGGATATGTCCTACAACAAGGTAAATATTCCCAACTTGTACTTCCCAAGCGCTTAGGCCAGTGCTCTGCACACAGTAAGCGCTCAATAAATACGATTGAATGAATGAATGAATGAACGGATGGGTTCCTAGGGGCCCTGTTTCCTTATCCTGAGAAAGCAGAGGAAAGTTCTTTTGAAAACAACAGTTAAATGATAGGAACAAAGGGCTAGTTTGGGTGGTTGGGCTGTTTGCATAGTTTCCCAAATCCTGGGCAGCAAGTGAGGACAGCGACGGCTTCTGTGATCGTCGTGGAGAAAAACGGGGGCTAAAGGGGATGTTTCCCCCTCTAGACTGTAAACTCGCTGAAGGCAGGGAATGTGTGCATCAATTCCTTCAATCGTATTTATTGAGCGCTTACTGTGTGCAGAGCACTGTACTAAGCGCTTGGGAAGAACAAGTTGGCAATAGTGATATTAACAGACCGGGAAAAGGCAGAAGGGGGAGACTGGAATTTAATGGGGAAGGTGAGAAGTTAAGTTTTAGACCCATAGGGTTTGGAGAGGCCAAAGGAAATGTCATTCATAAAATTAATGGAATAATAAATATGTATAAATATACACAAGTGGCAGCACACCCATCTTCCACCAAGCTCTGAGCGGCAACTCGCCTTAGAGCGGGGAGTGTGGAAGAAAAACCGTTGTATTGAGCGCAGAGCACTGTACTAAGTGCTTGGGAGAGTACAATATGGTAGAATTGGAAAGCTTGATGTGGGTAATAATGGCATTTATTAAGTGCTTGCTATGTGCAAAGAACTGTTCTAAGCGCAGGGGAGGTTACAAGGTGATCAGGTTGTCCCACGGGGGGGCTCACAGTCTTCATTCTCATTTTACAGATGAGAATAATAATAATAATGGCATTTATTAAGCGCTTGCTATGTGCAAAGCACTGTTCTAAGCGCTGGGGAGGTTACAAGGTGATCAGGTTGTCCCACGGGGGGCTCACAGTCTTCATCCCCACTTTACAGATGAAGTCACTGAGGCACAGAGAAGTTAAGTGACTTGCGCAGAGTCACACAGCTGACAAGTGGCGGGGCCGGGATTTGAACCCATGACCTCTGACCCCACAGCCCGGGCTCATTCCACTGAGCCACGCTGCTTCTCTGTGTCTGTTTATTGTTATATTGTACTTTCTCAAGTTTGGACACATAATCAGGAGGGCTAATTCTCTGGAGAAGACACTGATGCTAGGAATAGTCCAGGGAAAAGGTGGAAGTGGCAGACCAGCAGCTAGATGATAATAATAATAACGATAATAATAATAATATTAATGGTATTAAGCATTTATTATATGCCAAGCACTGTTCTAAGAGATGGATAGAGACCATCACAACAATAACAGAAGAACCATTAGAAAGGATGCAGATTATGGCAGAGGACAGGACGTTCTGGAGAAAGAATATCAGTGGACTCGCTGTGAATCAGAAGCAATAATAATAATGGCATTTATTAAGCGCTTACTATGTGCAAAGCACTGTTCTAAGCACTGGGGAGGTTACAAGGTGATCAGGTTGTCCCACAGGGGGCTGACAGTCTTCATCCCCATTTTACAGATGAGGGAACTGAGGCCCAGAGAAGTGAAGTGACTTGCCCAAAGTCACACAGCTGACAATTGGAGGAGCCGGCATTTGAACCCATGACCTCTGACTCCAAAGCCCGGGCTCTTTCCACTGAGCCAAGCTGCTTCTCTAACAACTCGACGGCACTTAATAATAATAATAACTTTCCCAAGCATTTAGTATAGTGCTTTGCACACTGTAAGCACGCAATAAATACGACTGAATGAATGTATTGCATTTTCACTGCCAATGTCTAGTATGAAAAATTCTTTTTAAAAAAAAAATCTGAAATAATTATAGTATTTGTTCAGCGCTTGCTATGTACCAAGCACTGTACTAAATGCCATGGTAGATAAAAGATAGGTTGGGCACCGTTCCTGTTCCACGTGGGGCTCACCGTCTAATCTCCCCACCTAGACTGTAAACTCTTTGTGGGCAGGGAGTGTGTCTACCAACTCTTTTATACTGTACTCTCCCAAGCGCTTAGTACAGTGCCCTGCACGCAGTAAGTCTCCAGTAAATACTACTGACTGATTAACCTTTGGAAATCACATGTCTGTGGGTTTTTAGAGCAGCAGCGTGGCTCAGTGGAAAGAGCCCGGGCTTTGGAGTCAGAGGTCGTGGGTTCAAATCCCGGCTCCGCCAACTGTCAGCTGTGTGACTTTGGGCAAGTCACTTCACTTCTCTGGGCCTCAGTTCCCTCATCTGTAAAATGGGGATGAAGACTGTGAGCTCCCAGTGGGACAACCTGATCACCTTGTAACCCCCCAGCGCTTAGAACAGTGCTTTGCACATAGTAAGCGCTTAATAAATGCTATTATTATTATTATTATTATTATTTTGGGGTTTGTTTGGGGTTTTTTTGCCAAGTGGGAATTTTGTCTAGGGGATTTGTGGATTTATTGTCATATTAACATTTTTAACCTATCTCTTAGGAATTGTGAAATCACCTTTAGCCGGGGACTTTATCACTATGCAGTGCAGAGAACTGTTTCAAGAAATGAATGTAGAATTAATCCCTCCATATATGATTGCTTCAAAGGTGGGTAACATTTGGATCTAATGGGCTTTCTTTTCGGGTTATGAAATATGTTCATTTGACTGTGTGTTCTTTGAAATTTCAGGAAGCAGTTCGGGAGGGTTCTCCAGCAAACTGGAAGAGAAAAGAAAAGTTGCCGCAGGTTACGAGGTCTTGGCATAATTATATGTGCAATGTAAGTAACTCCTTTTTCTCCTACTTATAAGATCGTCAGGGGCTGTGGTCCCTTTAGGCAAATCGTGCCTTTCGTATCTAGGATAATATGCAGTAATGATAAAATGTCTTCAGAACAAGACATCACAAACTGTGAGCCCACTGTTGGGTAGGGACTGTCTCTATATGTTGCCAATTTGTACTTCCCAAGCGCTTAGTACAGTGCTCTGCACATAGTAAGCGCTCAATAAATACGATTGATGATGATGAGCTAGCTAGCTAGCTAGCTCTCTTCCTCCCTTCAAGGCCCTGCTGAGAGCTCACCTCCTCCAGGAGGCCTTCCCAGACTGAGCCCCTTCCTTCCTCTCCCCCTCGTCCCCCTGTCCATCCCCCCATCTTACCTCCTTCCCTTCCCCACAGCACCTGTATATATGTATATATGGTTGTACATATTTATTACTCTATTTATTTATTTATTTTACTTGTACATTTCTTTCCTATTCATTTTATTTTGTTGGTATGTTTGGTTCTGTTCTCCGTCTCCCCCTTTTAGACTGTGAGCCCACTGTTGGGTAGGGACTGTCTCTATCTGTTGCCAATTTGTACTTCCCAAGCGCTTAGTACAGTGCTTTGCACATACTAAGCGCTCAATAAATACGATTGATTGATTGATTGATTGATTGATGACTGTCTCTATATTCATTCATTCATTCAATCGTATTTTTTGAGCGCTTACTGTGTTGCCAATTTGTACTTCCCAAGCGCTTAGTACAGTGCTCTGCACACAGTAAGCGCTCAATAAATGCGATTGATTGATTGAAATAACTGCCTCCACATAACAAGTTTCCATTTGTCCTGGCAACCCACCATGTAAGGAATCTTGTCCAGAACTCACAGCTAATAAAACCTCCCCCCAGTCGGTTCCTTCAGTTTTACTGTGAAGATATTAGAGAGTCTGGGGAAAAAAAAAAAATCAATCTATATGAAAAACATATTTCAGTAGAAGAAATTGATCTAAGAGAAGCAGCGTAGCTCAGTGGAAAAGAGCACGGGCTTTGGAGTCAGAGGTCATGGGTTCAAATTCCGCCTCCACCACTTAGCTGTGTGACTTTGGGTGAGTCACTTAACTTCTCTGGGCCTCAGTCCATCTTTAAAATGGGGATTATGACTGTGAGCCCCCCGTGGGACAACGTGATCACCTTGTAACCTCCCCAGTGCCGTCTGTATATGTTGCCAGCTTGTACTTCCCAAGCGCTTAGTACAGTGCTCAGCACACAGAAGGCGCTCAATAAATACAATTGAATGAATGAATGAATGAACAGTGCTTTGTGCATAGTAAGCGCTTAATAAATGCCCTTATTGTTATTATTATGATCTAAAATCCATTATTTTAGAGCGCATTGTAGGAGTAGCAGAGAACAGGACTGGGAATCAGAGGAGCCGCCTCTGTCACTTACCTGCTGTGTGATCTTGGGTCCCTCCCTTAGTTTCTCGGTGCCTCAGTTTCCTCATCTACAAAATGGGGATTCAGTACCTGTTCTCCCTCCCCTTTAGACGGTGAGCCTCTTGTGGGACAGAGATTTGTGTCTGACCTGATTATCCTGAATCTGGCCCAGCGTTTAGTACACAGCGCTTGGTTCTTAGCACTTATCAAACACCACCACTGTTTATTAATTATTGTTATTATGATTACTATTATTATAGTCATCATGGTCATCATTATTAAGGTGCCGGCTAAATCACTTCTCTTTTTATGCCGAAAGCCAGATTAATCCTGTAGTCACGCAGCGGCAGCTGCTCTGGGACTGCTGATCGGGGGGGTTGCATCGGCCACGTCAGGGAGAGCTGCTCACCGAAACGGCTTTTCTTCCACACTCAATCAATCAATCAGTCGTATTTATTGAGCGCTTACTGTGTGCAGAGCACTGTACTAAGCACTTGGAAAGTACAAGTTGGCAACATATAGAGACTGAGCCACGCTGCTTCTCATTACCCTTACCAGTTGTTTCAGGCGTTTAACTTGCTCCTCACACCTCCTATCCTCTCCCATCTCGTGGCTCAGTGGAAAGAGCCCGGGCTTTGGAGTCAGAGGTCATGGGTTCAAATCCCGGCTCTGCCAACTGTCAGCTGTGTGACCTTGGGCAAGTCACTTCACTTCTCTGGGCCTCAGTTCCCTCATCTGTAAAAAGGGGATTAAGACTGTGAGCCCCCCGTGGGACAACCTGATCACCTTGTAACCTCCCCAGCGCTTAGAACAGTGCTTTGCACACAGTAAGCGCTTAACAAATACCATCATCATTATTATTATTATTACAATACGGTAGATTTCGTAGACAGGTCCGTAATGAAGTTAAAGTATGTTATGAAACCCAAATCTGACTAACTGGCTGTGTCTCTGCTCTTCTCCACAGTGCGTCATTCAAGATTTTCAAGCCTCTGTGCTCCAGGTTTCAGATTCAACTTACGACGAACAGTATGCTTTCTTCTTTATGCTTTCTTCTATATACCTGTATATATGGATATACCTGTATATATGGATATATGAGCCCACTGTTGGGTCGGGACCATCTCTATATGTTGCCAATTTGTACTTCCCAAGCGCTTAGTACAGTGCTCTGCACACAGTAAGCGCTCAGTAAATACGATTGAATGAATGAATGAATATGTTTGTACATATTTATTACTCTATTTTACTTGTACATATCTATTCTATTTATTTTATTTTGTTAATATGCTTGGTTTTGTTCTCTGTCTCCCCCCTTCTAGACTGTGAGCCCACTGTTGGGTAGGGACTGTCTCTATATGTTGCCAACTTGGACTTCCCAAGCGCTTAGTCCAGTGCTCTGCACACAGTAAGCGCTCAATAAATACGATTGAATGAATGAATGAATATGTTTGTACATATTTATTACTCTTTTTATTTATTTTACTTGTCCATATCTATTCTATTTATTTAATTTTGTTAATATGTTTGGTTTTGTTCTCTGTCTCCCCCCCTTCTAGACTGTGAGCCCGCTGTTGGGTAGGGACTGTCTCTATATGTTGCCAACTTGTCCTTCCCAAGCGCTTAGTACAGCGCTCTGCACACAGTAAGCGCTCAATAAATACGATTGAATGAATGTTGGGTAGGGACTGTCTCTATAAGTTGCCAACTTGTACTTCCCAAGCCCTTAGTCCAGTACTCTGCACACAGTAAGCGCTCAATAAATACGATTGATTGATTCTTTTTTTTTTGTAACTGACCATTTTAACCACACATTTAGACTTTTTTGTTCATCACTGCAGTGCCTTTTTCTGAAGTGATTATTCATTCATTCAGTTGTATATATTGAGCGCTCACTGTGTGCAGAGCACTGGACTAAGCGCTTGGGAAGTACAAGATAGCCTACAGAGACGGCCCCTACCCAACAGCGGGCTCACAGTCTAGGAGGGGGAGACAGAGAACAAAACAAAACACATTAACAAAATAAAATAATAAATATGTAGAAATAAAATAGAGTAATAAATCCGTACAAACATATATACATATATACAGGTGCTGTGGGGAGGGGAAGGAGGTAAGGCGGGGGGGGGGGGGGGGGGGGGGGGGGGGAGGGGGAACCTGACTTTAGCATAGGTAGCTTAAAGCATGGCTCAATGGAAAGAGCCCGGGCTTTGGAGTCAGAGGTCATGGGTTCAAATCCCGGCTCTGCCAATTGTCAGCTGTGTGACTTTGGGCAAGTCACTTCACTTCTCTGGGCCTCAGTGACCTCATCTGTAAAATGGGGATGAAGACTGTGAGCCCCCTGGGGGACAACCTGATCACCTTGTAACCTCCCCAGTGCTTAGAACAGCGCTTTGCACATAGTAAGCACTTAATGAATGCCATTATTATTATTAGTATTAAAGAGTAGACATGAAGGACCAGAGGAGAGGGGTTCAACAACGAAGATTTTGAGCCCACCACAGAAAAGACCCCTTGTAGCAGCGCGGATCGGGGGCGGCAGGGGCCGGCCGGCTGCCCGGCTAACCTCACCTCCAAGAGGTGTGGGACGGACGGCCCAGCGGATCGATCAATCAATCAATCAGTGGTATTTATTGAGCGCTTACAACGTGCAGAACACCCTTTTAGGTCAAGGGGAGAAGCCACCACTCTGACATTGGAGCCGATCCAACCTACCCTTTGACTTTTTTTTCGTCGTCCCCCCCCCCCCCCCCCCCCCCCGAAACCTATTCTTCAGCCTAATTGTCGCCATCCCTAAAGCATTGAGGAAAAACCCGATGTTGGGTAGGGACCGTCTCTATGTGTTGCCGATTTGTAATAATAATAATAATAATAATGGTGGCATTTATTAAGTGCCTACTATGTGCAAAGCACCATTCTAAGCCCTGGGGAGGTTACAAGGTGATCAGGTTGTCCCACGGGGGGCTCACAGTCTTCATCCCCATTTTACAGATGAGGGAACTGAGGCACACAGAGAAGTGAAGTGACTTGCCCAAAGTCACACAGCTGACAGTTGGCAGAGCCGGGATTTGAACCCATGATCTCTGACTCCAAAGCCCGGGCTCTTTCCACTGAGCCACTTCCCAAGCGCTTTGTACGGTGCTCTGCACACAGTAAACGCTCAATAAGTACGATTGAATGAGTGAATTCTAGAGGAAAGAAAGGAATAAGGCTAGGTTTTTCTCTCATACAACACTAAGAATGCAAATACTTCTTACATAATGCCAATAGAATGCCACTTGTCAGCTGTGTGACTCTGGGCAAGTCACTTAATAATAATAATAATCGTGGTATTAAGCACTTACTATGTTCAAAGCACTGTTCTAAACGCTGGGGAGGTTACAAGTTGATCAGGTTGGCCCACGGGGGGCTCACAGTCTTAACCCCCATTTTACAGATGAGGTAACTGAGGCCCAGAGAAGTGACGTGACTTGCCCAAAGTCACACAGCTGACAATTGGCGGAGCCGGGATTCGAACCCGTGACCTCTGACTCTGAAGCCTGTGCTCTTTTCCACTGAGCCACGCTGCTTCTCTGTGCCTCAGTTCCCTCATCTGTAAATTGGGGATGAAGACTGTGAGCCCCGAGGGGGACAATCTCGTCACCCTGTAACCTCCCCAGCGCTTAGAACAGTGCTTTGCACATGCTATTATCATTATTATTAATAATAGAAGGTTAGCCAAGACCTACGGTGTGACACGTTGAAGTCCCCAGGTGATTCCCACAGTGAAGTGCAGTTAAAGGAAATTAACTAGCCATTTGAGAAGCAGCGTGGCTCAGTGGAAAGAGCCCGGGCTTTGGAGTCAGAGGTCATGGGTTCAAATCCCGGCCCCGCCACTTGTCAGCTGAGTGACTTTGGGCAAGTCACTTCACTTCTCTGGGCCTCAGTTCCCTCATCTGCAAAATGGAGATGAAGACTGTGAGCCCCCCGGGGGACAACCTGATCACCTTGTAACCTCCCCAGCGCTTAGAACAGTGCTTTGCACATAGTAAGTGTTTAATAAATGCCATCATTATTAAGTTGGTGATTTGTGCTTCCCAAGTGCTTTGTACAGTGCTGTGCGCACAGGCAGCGCTCAATAAATACGATTGAATGAATGAGTGAATTCTAGAGGAAAGAAATGGATAAGGCTAGGTTTTTCTCTCCAACAAAACTAGAATGCAAATACTTCTTACATAATGCCAATAGAACGCCACTTGTCAGCTGTGTGACTTTGGGCAAGTCACTTCATTCATTCAATCGTATTTATTGAGCGCTTACTATGTGCAGAGCACTGTACTAAGCGCTTGGGAAGTACAAGTCGGCAACATCTAGAGACGGTCCCGACCCAACAACGGGCTCGCAGTCTAGAAGGGGGAGACAGACGACAAAACAAAACATATTAACAAAATAAAATAGAATGGTAAATCTGTACAAGTAAAATAGAGTAATAAATCCGTACAAACATATATACAGGTGCTGTGGGGAGGGGAAGGAGGTAGGGCAGGGGGCATGGGGAGGGGGAGAGGAAGGAGGGGGCTTGCAACCAATACAACTGTTTAGAATTACATATTCATTCATTCAGTCGTATTTATTGAGCGCTTACTGTGTGCAGAACACTGTACTAAGCGCTTGGGAAGTCCAAGTCGGCAACATATAGAGACAGTTCCTGCCCAACAGTGGGCTCACAGTCTAGAAGGGGGAGACAGACGACAAAACAAAACATGTGGACAGGTGTCAAAATTGTCAGAATAAATACAATTATAGCCATCATTAGCAAATAAACAGAATAGTAAATACGTATTAATATTAGTGTAAAGAGCACGGGCTTTGGAGTCAGAGGTCATGGCTTCAAATCCCAACCCCACCAACTGTCAGCTGACTTCACTTCTCTGGGCCTCAGTTCCTCATCTGTCAAATGGGGGTGAAGACTGTGAGCCCCCCGTGGGACAACCTGGTCACCTTGTAACCTCCCCAGCGCTTAGAACGGTGCTTGGCACATAGTAAGCGCTTAAGAAATGCCATCGTTATTATGTTGCCGATCTGTACTTCCCATGTTGCCAATTTGTACTTCCCAAGCGCTTTGTACAGTGCTCTGCACACAGTTAGCGCTCAATAAATACGATTGAATGAATTCTAGAGGAAAGAAATGAATAAGGCTAGGTTTTTCTCTCCCAACAAAACTAGAATGCAAATGCTTCTTACATAATGCCAATAGAAGGTTAGCCAAGACATACGGTGTCACCCGTTGAAGTCCCCAGATGATTCCCACGCTGAAGTGTAGTGAGCGGAAATTATCTAGCCGTCTGTCACAGTGCTTTGTTTATTGTTTTTCTAGCTCTTCCCATAACGTTGTTTGTTAACCCCTAGGGTAGCTGCACAGATGCCGACAGTACACTACGAATTCCCCAATGGCTACAACTGTGACTTTGGTGCCGAACGGCTGAAAATACCCGAAGGGCTATTTGATCCTTCTAATGTGAAGGTAAGTCGGCTCCAGGTTCATCATCATCAATCGTATTTATTGAGCGTTTACTATGTGCAGAGCACTGTACTAAGCGCTTGGGAAGTACAAATTGGCAACATATAGAGACGGGCCCTACCCAACAGTGGGCTCACAGTCTAAAAGAGTTCTAAGAGGTTCAGTCTAACCTCTTAGAGGTTCTCTTAGAACCTCTTAGAGGTTCAGTCTAAGAGGTTCAGGTAGAGTTTTGTTGAAATATAAACACTTCTTCTGATGACTTGCCAACGTGTACTTCCCAAGCGCATAGTACGGTGCTCTGCACACAGTGAGCGCTCAATAAATACGATTGAGTGATGACTTGACACCTGTCCACGTGTTTTGTTTTGTCATCCGACTCCCCCTTCTAGACTGTGAGCCCGTTGTTGGGCAGGGACCGTCTCTATATGTTGCCGACTTGGACTTCCCAAGCGCTTAGTACAGTGTTCTGCACACAGTAAGCGCTCAATAAATACGATTCAATGAATGAATGAATGAATATGTAATTCTAAACAGTCGTATTGGTTGCAAGCCCCCTCCTTCCTCTGCCCGTCTCGATCCCCCCCGCCCTACCTCCTTCCCCTCCCCACAGCACCTGTAGATATGTTTGTATAGATTTATTCCTCTATTTTACTTGTACAGATTTACTATTCTATTTATTTTATTTTGTTAATTTGTTTTGTTTTGTCATCTTTCTCCCCCTTCTAGACTGTGAGCCCGTTGTTGGGTAGGTACCGTCTTTATATGTTGCCAACTTGGACTTCCCAAGCGCTTAGTACAGTGCTCTGCACACAGAAAGCGCTCAATAAATACGATTGAATGAAGGAATGAATGCAAAATCATGATGCGATGTACCCGATTTTAGCCAGTACATATTTGTGATGTCTGTCGACTGGATGATTTTTTCAGGCCTTAGACCACCTATATGCCCACGTGTATGCAGTTTCCATATATTGGTATTTTATGTGTGAAGAAAAGCTTACCTCAAAATGTGTACTGTTGATGCATCTATATTCATTCAGCCGTATTGAGCGCTTCCTGTGTGCAGAGCACTGTACTAAGCGCTTTTCCTGGTCTTTTGGAAGAAATGGGAGCAATAGTCACTGTGAGTCAACGTTGGCTTCCTCTGAAGCTGGGGATGTGTTAGTTAAGGCGGGAGATCCCCAAATGGGCCTTGTCCAGGACAAAAGGGGACACCTAGTAAGTAGCCTTACTCAGAAACACTTTGAAGTATGAAGTGAGTTGGCTATGTCAAATGCTGTTCAGAAGAATGGTACTTTGGTGGTCATGGAATTCTATTTATTCTGACAACTTGACACCTGTCCACATGTTTTGTTTTGTTGTCTGTCTCCCCCTTGTAGACTGTGAGCCCGTTGTTGGGCAGGGACCGTCTCTATATGTTGCCGACTTGGACTTCCCAAGCGCTTAGTACAGTGCTCTGCACACAGTAAGCGCTCAATAAATACGATTGAATGATGAATAAATACGAATGAATGAATAAAGATTTCGCCCCTCAGGAAGGCAAGGCGGCGTGGTGGAGTCGAAAGAGCACGGGACTGCTCTTCTAGACTGTGAGCCTGTTGTCGGGGAGGGACCGTCTGTAGATGTTGCCGACTTGTAATTCATTCTTTCATTCAGTCGTATTTATTGAGCGCTTCCTGTGTGCAGAGCACTGGACTAAGCGCTTGGGAGGTCCAAGTCGGCAACATCTAGAGCCAGTCCCTACCCAACAGCGGGCTCACAGTCTAGAAGGGGGAGACGGACGACAAAACCAAACATGTGGACAGGTGGCCAAATCGTCAGAACAAACAGAAGTAAAGCTAAATGCACATCATTAACAAAATAAGTAGAAAAGTAAGGCGAATACAAAATAAGTAGAATAGCACTTCCCAAGCGCTTAGTACAGTGCTGTGCACACAGTAAGCGCTCAATAAGTACGATTGAATGAATGAATGACTGGAAGGCTGGAAACCCGATTTCTAGTCCCGGCTCCACCAGGCGCCTACTTTCGGGGCATTTCTGTGCCCCAACTTTTTCATCTCTAAAATGGGGATCATCATCATCAATCGTATTTATTGAGCGCTTACTGTGTGCAGAGCACTGTACTAAGCGCTTGGGAAGTACAAATTGGCAACATATACAGTCCCTACCCAACAGTGGGCTCATTCTTGCTTCCTCTTGAGACTGCGAGCCCCAGGTGGGACGGGGACTGTGTCCAGTCCAATTATTTCTATCCCTCTAGACCGTAAGGTCGGTCATTCATTCATTCAATCGTATTTATTGAGTGCTTACTGTGTGCAGAGCACTGTACTAAGCGCTTGGGAAGTACAAATTGGCAACATATAGAGACGGTCCCTCCCCAACAGCGGGCTCACAGTCTAGAAGGGGGAGACAGACAACAAAAGAAAACAAATTTCCTCAAGTACTGCATAATGGAGCCACAAATGAAGTTTTACGATTATGGGTAGACGACCATAACTGGTGACTCTATTGTATTGTACTCTCCCGAGCGCTTAGTAATGAATGAAGGTCATTCATTCATTCATTCAATCCTATTTATTGAGCGCTTACTGTGTGCAGAGCACTGTACTAAGCGCTTGGGAAGTACAAGTTGGCAACATATAGAGACGGTCCCTCCCCAACAGCGGGCTCACAGTCTAGAAGGGGGAGACAGGCGACAAAACAAAACAAATTTCCTCAAGTACTGCATAATGGAGCCACAAATGAAGTTTTACGATTCTGGGCAGACGACCATAACTGGTGACTCTATTGTATTGTACTCTCCCGAGCGCTTAGTACAGTGCTCTGCACATAGTAAGCGCGCAACAAATGCCGTTGATTGATTTCCGTCTACCCCAGCGCTTAGCGTGATACTTTTATATATAGGAAGCTTTGTAAACAGTGCTTGGCACGTAGTAAGCGTTTAACAGATACCATAATTAATTAATCGATTAACGAATACCACAGTTAATGAAATAAATCACGTTTTCTGTACAGTCTACTCTGTGACGTGCTAATTTGGGAATACCGATTGCAGGGCTTATCAGGGAACACAATGCTGGGAGTCAGTCACGTCGTGACCACCAGCGTTGGAATGTGTGACATTGACATCAGACCAGTAAGTGCCAGTCTATTTTCCATCGTATAAAAGCATTTTAATGGAAACGATGACAAAGTTACTGAACAAGGAAGACATCTGAATCCATTTTCCGGGCAGAAAATTCCCGTGTCCGTCAGACACTCCAGTGGTTAAAGAAGTGTGTTCCTCAGGAATGTGTGCTGGTGCTTCTTTTTTCCATACTTTTCTCCTTTTAGGCTTCAGCACTTCAAAGGATAGGCAAATGTCGTGACTATAACACTGCATTTTTAAAAATCTCATTTAGTGAAGTGTTTTTCTAGGTCTCTGAACCGTATAGTTCAAAAAAAATGCACATTCACCGATGCCTTTTATTTCTGCCCGATGCACAGTGCCACTCCTGTTTTAAATGTTCCTTGTGGCGTTCGTTTTAGAGCCGCCTCTATGCTTCCTAATTTTCCGGGTTACAGGGATCTCCATTAAGTGGAGTTAATACCTGTATCCAAAAGCAACTAAGTTTCTGGACCGTTTCTTCTGGGAAGCGCATCCAGCCAACGTGAAGTTTCGCTGCACACGTTAAAATCGGGAATTTTCCCTACTGCAACAGAGTCTTAAAAATTCAGAGAAAATGCAGTAAATAGAGGCATAAGGCATTTTAGCTTTATGTAGCATTGAAGCTAACACTTTCACAGTGACATTTTGATCTAACTTTTGAATTTTTGCCGTTTTTTAGGGACTCTATGGCAGCGTGATCGTGGCAGGAGGCAACACTCTAATACAGAGCTTTACTGATCGGCTGAACAGAGAGCTTTCTCAGAAAACTCCTCCGGTAACCGTTTTATTCGGGGTTCCGTCTCAGTTTTTCTAAAGAATGAGCATCCAGAAATGTATCTCTGTGGCTAGTGGGATCTTACAATTAAAGGCTTGTATCATTTGAGCTGATCTGGTAGAGAAGAAGCATGGCCTTGTGGATAGAGCACGGGCCCGCCTGGGAGTCAGAGGGACCTCCTTCTGTTCCCGGCTCTGCCACTTGTCCGCTCCGTGACTTTGGGCAAGTTACTTGACTTCTCTGGGCCTCAGTTTCCTCATCTGTGAAGTGGGGATTAAGACCGTGAACCCCATGTGGGATAGGGACTGTATCCAACCCGGTTTGCTTTATATCCACTAGTACAGTGCCTGGCACATAATAATAATAATAATAATAATAATAATAACGGCATTTATTAAGCGCTTACTATGTGCACAGCACTGTTCTGAGCGCTGGGAAGGTTACAAGGTGATCAGGTTGTCCCACGGGGGGCTCACAGTCTTAATCCCCATTTTACAGATGAGGGAACTGAGGCCCAGAGAAGTGACTTGCCCAAAGTCACACAGCTGACAATTGGCAGAGCCAGGATTTGAACCCATGACCCCTGACTCTAAAGCCCGGGCTTTTGCCACTGAGCCACGCTGCTTCTCTAGTAAGCGCATAGTAAGCACTTAACAAATACCACCGTGATTATTTTTCTTCTTACTATTATTGTTAATAAGAAGAAGAAGAATTACTAGGATTACTTGAAAGGTCTCATATATTTTATAATAATAATGATGGTATTTGCTAAGCGCTTACTATGTGCAAAGCACCGTTCTAAGCGCTGGGGAGGTTACAAGGTGATCAGGTTGTCCCACAGGGGACTCACATTAATCCCCATTTTACAGATGAGGGAACTGAGGCCCAGAGAAGTTAAGTGAGTTGCCCAAAGTCACACAGCTGACAGTTGGCGGAGCCGGGATTTGAACCCATGTCCTCTGACTCCAAAGCCCGGGCTCTTTCCACTGAGCCACGCTGCTTCTCATGCTTGTTCTCACGTTGCTTCTTGTGAAATTCTTGTCCTCCATCAGTGGCTAGTTAATCCATTTCCCATTGTCAGTGGTGCAAAGCAAGGTTGGGTGGGAAGTGGGCCTAGTTCTGTGCAACTCATTTTAGGTTACCTTGTTGGATGGTGTAACAGGGAACCTAAATACAGGTGTTAGAATCTGCATCTGCCCGTCGTGGGGGGTGTAAGGCTCTTTGAATCAGTAGACTTTGAGCATTAATCAAAGTCCTAAGAGTTAAGAATCGCTGAATTGAGATGACCATGCCATCTCCAGTGGCTACCAATCAATGTGCGCATCAGGCAGAAACCCCTCACCCTGGGCTTCAAGGCTGTCCGTCACCTCGCCCCCTCCTACCTCGCCTCCCTTCTCTCCTTCTCCAGCCCAGCCCGCACCCTCCGCTCCTCCGCCGCTAATCTCCTCACCGTACCTCGTTCTCGCCCATCCCACCATCGACCCCCGGCCCACGTCATCCCCCGGGCCTGGAATGCCCCCAATCCCTCTGCCCATCCGCCAAGCTCGCTCTCTTCCTCCCTTCAAGGCCCTACTGAGAGCTCACCTCCTCCAGGAGGCCTTCCCACACTGAGCCCCCCCTTCCTCTCCCCCTCTTCCCCCTCCCCATCCCCCCCGCCTTACCTCCTTCCCCTCCCCACCGCACCGGTATATATGTATATATGTTCATACGTATTTATTACTCTATTTTATTTGTACATATTTATTTTATTCTGTTAATATGTTTTGTCGTCTGTCTCCCCCTTCTAGCCTGTGAGCCCGCTGTTGGGTAGGGACCGTCTCTGTATGTTGCCAACTTGGACTTCCCAAGCGCTTAGTCTAGTGCTCTGCACACAGTAAGCGCTCAATAAATACGATTGAATGAATGAATGCCCTTCATGTACACAGCGAAGAAAGCGGGCAGATGGTTGTAAACCACTCTGGCTGGTCAGCTAGGGGTTCTAGGCGGGCGATAGTCCAGTGATGGATCAGCCTACGCCAGGGATGTCTGTATCGGCAAAACAGATCTAAAAGTGTCATGGAATTTTGTTATCTCGGAGCTCACTGACTCATTCATTCATTCATTCATTCATTCATTCATTCATTCGTATTTATTGAGCGCTTACTGTGAGCAGAGACAGAGACTAATGATCGTTATACCAGGAAGTAGAACATTAGTCTTCTAGCCTGTGAGCCCACTGTTGGGTAGGGACCGTCTCTATATAGTTGCCAACTTGGACTTCCCAAGCGCTTAGTACAGTGCTTTGCACACAGTAAGCGCTCAATAAATACGATTGATTGATTGATTGATTGATTAGGGAAGCAGCGGGGCTCAGTGGAAAGAGCCCGGGCTTTGGAGTCAGAGGCCATGGGTTCAAATCCCCGCTCCGCCAATTGTCAGCTGTGTGACTTTGGGCAAGTCACTTCACTTCTCTGGGCCTCAGTTCCCTCATCTGGAAAATGGGGGTGAAGACTGTGAGCCCCCCGTGGGACAACCTGATCACCTTGTAACCTCCCCAGCGCTTAGAACAGTGCTTTGCACATAGTAAGCGCTTAATAAATGCCATCGTTATTATTATTATTGAAACAAGAATTGTAGCATGCATGGTATAGTGGATAGAGCCTGGGCCTCGGGGTCAGAAGGACATGGGTTCTAATCCTGCTCTGTCACTTGTCTGCTGGGTGAACTTGGGCAAGTCACTTCACTTCTCTGGGCCTCAGTTTCCTCATCTGTAAAATGAGGGTGGAGAACATGAGCCCCACGTGGGACAGGGACTGCGTCCAACCTGATTTGCTCGTTTCCACCCCAGCTTTAGTACAGTGCCTGGCACATAGTAAGCACTTAATGCATACCATTATTATTTTTTTATTAATTATTACTAATATTAATTATAAGAATACCAATGTGTCCTTTGGGAGGCTGTCAAGTAGTGAAAGGCGGGAATTTGGCGTCAGGCTCCAGACCAGACTTAAGGTCTGCAAAGCCAACAGCCTGTTCGGCCTCGTTTGTGACTGTGAGACCTGAAGTTTCCACACCTGAGCATCACATGCACACAGTAAGCGCTCAATAAATCATCAATCGTATTTATTGAGCGCTTACTGTGTGCAGAGCACTGTACTAAGCGCTTGGGAAGTACAAGTTGGTAACAGAAATAATACGATTGAATGAATGAATGAATGAACATGATAAGCAAGGTCACAAATAGCGACGTCTTCCGACAAAATCAGCAGCGTGGCTTAGTAGAGAGAGCACAGGCGTAGGAGTCAGAGGACCTGGGTGCTAATTCTAGCTCAGTCACTTGTCTGCTCTGTGACCTTGGGAAAGTCTCTCAACTTCTCTGTGCCTCAGTGACCTCCTCTGCAAAATGGGGATTAAGTACACAGTCAAGACTGTGTCCAACCTGATCAGCTTGTATCTGTTTCAGCCCTTAGAGAGGAGTAGAAGAGGAGGTAGGAATTGTAGACAAGTCATTTGAGGACTTCCCTTCTAGGCTGTGAGCCCGCTGTTGGGCAGAGACCATCTCTATATCAATCAATCGATCAATCAATCGTATTTATTGAGCGCTTACTGTGTGCAGAGCACTGTACTAAGCGCTTGGGAAGTACAAGTTGGCAACATTATAGAGACAGTGCGTACCCAACAGTGGGCTCACAGTCTAAAAGGGGGAGACATATATATTGCCAACTTGTACTTCCCAAGCGCTTAGTACAGCGTTCTGCACACAGTAAGCACTCAGTAAGTACGACTGAATGAATGAACCTAGGAAAGCACATTGCACCCAATGAGTGTTCTGAGAATCAGCATGGTGACGTTGGGCGAGTCACTAAGCCTCTATGCCTCAGTGACCTCATCTGTAAAATGGGGATTGAGCCTGTGAGCTCGACGTGGGACAGGGACCGCGTGCAACCCAATTAGCTTGCATCCACCCCAGCGTTTATTTAGCACAGCGCCTGGCGCATAGTAAGTGCTTAACAAATGCCATAATTATCAATCAGTCGATCGTATTTATTGAGCGCTTACTGTGTGCAGAGCACTGGACTAAGCGCTTGGGAAGTACAAGTTGGCAACATATAGAGACAGTCCCTACCCAGCAGTGGGCTCACAGTCTAGAAGGGGGAGACAGAGAACAAAACCAAACATACTAACAAAATAAATAGAATAGATATGTACAAGTAAGATAAATAGAGTAATAAATATGTACAAATATATATACATATATACAGGTGCTGTGGGGAATGGAAGGAGGTAAGATGGGGGAATTATTACTATTATTATCATTATTCTGATAAATACCGTAACGTACCTCAATGTTGCAGAATGCTGGCCGACAAACAGTTTAGCTGTTTGTACAAAGACTGCAGTTAATGGCATTTATTAAGCGTTTACTATGTGCAAAGCACTGTTCTGAGCACTGGGGAGGTTACGAGGTGATCAGCTTGTGCCAAAGGGGGCTCAAAGTCTTAATCCCCATTTTACAGATGAGGGAACAGGCACAGAGAGGTGAAGTGACTTGTCCAGGCACACAGCTGACAATTGGCAGAGTCGGAATTTGAACCCATGACCTCTGACTCCAAAGCCCGGGCTCTATCCACTGAGCCACGCTGCTTCTCGGTTAGACATAGTGTTGTTGAGGCCTTTCCAGACTGAGCCCCCCTTTTCCTCTGCTCCTCCTCCCCTCCCCATCGTCCGACTTCCTCCCTCTGCCTTACCCTCCTCCCCACCCCACAGTACTTGTATTTGTACATATTTATTACTCTGTTTATGTTAATGATGTGTAGATATGTAAAGTTATATTTACTTATATTGATATGTTGCCAACTTGTACTTCCCAAGTGCTTAGTACAGTGCTCTGCACACAATAAGCGCTCAATAAATACGATTGATGGATGCTATTGATGCCTGTTTACTTGTTTTGATGCCTGCCTTCCCCCTTCTAGACTGGGAGACCATTGTTCAGTAGGGATTGTCTCTATTCGTTGCTGACTTCTACTTTCCAAGCGTTTAGTACAGTGCTCTGCACACAATAAACACTCAATAAGTACGATTGAATGAATGAATGATCAATTGTGTAGCTTGGGCTGGGTGGAGATCTTCACTTCTCAGGGCTTTGAACTCACTGATAATAATAATAATAATAATAATAATGATAATAATAAATGATAATAATAATAATAAGATTTGTTAAGCACTTACCATGTGCCAAGCACTGTTCTAAGTGCTGGGGCGGGGGGGGAGATACAAGGTGATCATGTATATATGTTTGTACATATGTATTACTCTATTTTACTTGTACATATCCTATTTATTTTATTTTGTTAGTATGTTTTGTTTTGTTCTCCGTCTCCCCCTTCTAGACTGTGAGCCCACTGTTGGGTAGGGACTGCCTCTAGATGTTGCCAACTTGTACTTCCCAAGCACTTAGTACAGTGCTCTGCACACAGTAAGCGCTCAATAAATACAATTGATTGATTGATTGATTGATTTGTTGCCGACTTCTACTTTCCAAGCGTTTAGTACAGTGCTCTACACACAGTAAACACTGAATGAGTATGATTGAATGAATGAATGATTAATTGTGTAGCTTGGGCTGGGTGGAGATCTTCACTTCTCAGGGCTTTGAACTCACTGATAATGATAATAATAATAATAATAATGATGGCATTTGTTAAGCGCTTACTATGTGCCAAGCACTGTTCTAAGCACTGGGGGGGGATACAAGGTGATCATGTATATATGTTTGTACATATTTATTACTCTATTTCCTTATTTTACTTGTACATATCTATTCATTTTATTTTGTTAGTATGTTTGGTTTTGTTCTCTGCCTCCCCCTTTTAGACTGTGAACCCACTGTTGGGCAGGGACTGTCTCTATATGTTGCCAACTTGTACTTCCCAAGCGCTTAGTACAGTGCTCTGCACACAGTAAGCGCTCAATAAATACGATTGATTTGTTGCCGACTTCTACTTTCCAAGCGTTTAGTACAGTGCTCTGCACACAGCAAACACTGAATGAGTACGATTGAATGAATGAATGATCAATTGTGTAGCTTGGGCTGGGTGGAGATCTTCACTTCTCAGGGCTTTGAACTCATTGATAATAATAATAATAATAATAATAAAATAATGGCATTTGTTAAGTGCTTACTATGTGCCAAGCACTGTTCTAAGCGCTGGGGGGGATACAAGGTGATCATGTATATATGTTTGTACATATTTATTACTCTGTTTCCTTATTTTACTTGTACATATCTATTCTATTTTATTTTGTTGGTATGTTTGGTTTTGTTGTCTGTCTCCCACTTCCAGACTGTGAGCCCACTGTTGGGCAGGGACCGTCTCTATCTGTTGCCAACTTGTACTTCCCAAGCGCTTAGTACAGTGCTCTGCACACGGTAAGCGCTCAATAAATACGATTGATCAAGGTGATATGAGCTTTCTGTTTTAGTCGGATCTCACCAGTGTGTATTTTCTTCTCTCATTCCAGAGTATGCGCTTGAAATTGATCGCCAATAACACGACGGTGGAACGGAGGTTTAGTTCGTGGATTGGCGGCTCCATTCTGGCTTCCCTGGTTAGTCCTGGCGTGTCGGAGGGGAAGGGAAAGGGATAGAAATGGGCTGATTTGGCTGAAACGACCCCTCTTTGCCTACTGCTGATTCTGTGGCCAGACAATCTGTGTGTCTGTTGTTGTATTGTGCCCTCCCAAGCGCTTAGTACAGTGCCCTGCCCACCGTAAGCGCTCAATAAATACGATTGAACGGAATGAATAGTCAGACTCCACTAGTGGTAAGAGTGTCTTGGCTCAGTGGAAAGAGCCCGGGCTTTGGAGTCGGAGGTCATGGGTTCGAATTCCGGCTCTGCCAGTTGTCAGCTGTGTGACTTTGGGCAAGTCACTTCACTTCTCTGGGCCTCAGTTCCCTCAACTGTAAAACGGGGATGAAGACTGTGAGCCCCCCGTGGGACAACTTGATCACCTTGTACCCTTCCCAGTGCTTAGAACGGTGCTTTGCACATAGTAAACGCTTAATAAATGCCATCATTATTATTATTATTATTCCTCAGTTGCCGTTGTAGCGGTTATGAGTGTGAGTGTTTAAATTGCGCTTCTGACTCATGTTCAGCCATGAATTTATGCCAGTTTCGTAAACTGATCTTACTGGACGCCTCGCACAGTTTCCCCCAGTGAATTGCCGACGTTTTGGTATGAGAAGTGTTTCCTTTTGTTTGTTTTGAGCAGTTGTACTTCCCAAGCGCTTAGTACAGTGCTCTGCAAACAGTAAGCGCTCAATAAATACGATTGAATGAATGAATGAATGAATGGAGTCAGAGGTCATGGGTTCTAATCCCGGCTCCGCCACCTGTCAGCTGTGTGACTTTGGGCAAGTCACTTCTCTAAGCCTCAGTTCCCTCATCTGTAAAATGGGGATTAAGACTGTGAGCCCCTGTGGGACAACCTGATCACCTTGTATCCCCCCCAGCGCTTAGAACAGTGCTTTGCACATAGTAAGTGCTTAAAAATGCCATCACTATTATTATGATTATTTTTAATCTCAAACGGTCAAGCTTCACCCGCTAAACTGTAAGCTCCCTGTGGACGGGGAACACGTTTTCCAGCTCTGTATGCTACTCTCCTACTAAGCGCTTAGTACAGCACGTTAAGTACTCAAATACCACGGATTGATTCAGTTCCCTCAATTCTGCCATTGTGGGATTTGGTGGATAACAATAATAATAATGTTGGTATTAACTCTGTACGCTACTCTCCCAAGCGCTTAGTACAGCACATTAAGTACTCAAATACCACCGATTGATTCAGTTCCCTCAATTCTGCCATTGTGGGATTTGATGGATAACAATAATAATAATGTTGGCATTAACTCTGTACGCTACTCTCCCAAGCGCTTAGTACAGCACATTAAGTACTCAAATACCACCGATTGATTCAATTCTGCCATTGTGGGATTTGGTGGATAATAATAAGTTGGTATTAACTCTGTACGCTACTCTCCCAAGCGCTTAGTACAGCACATTAAGTACTGAAAAACCACCGATTGATTCAATTCCTTCAATTCTGCCATTGTGGGATTTGGTGGATAATAATAATGTTGGTATTAACTCTGTACGCTACTCTCCCAAGCGCTTAGTACAGCACATTAAGTACTGAAAAACCACCGATTGATTCAATTCCTTCAATTCTGCCATTGTGGGATTTGGTGGGTAATAATAAGTTGGTATTAACTCTGTACGCTACTCTCCCAAGCGCTTAGTACAGCACATTAAGTACTGAAAAACCACCGATTGATTCAATTCCTTCAATTCTGCCATTGTGGGATTTGGTGGATAATAATAATGTTGGTATTAACTCTGTACGCTACTCTCCCAAGCGCTTAGTACAGCACATGAAGTACTGAAAAACCACCGATTGATTCAATTCCTTCAATTCTGCCATTGTGGGATTTGGTGGATAATAATAATAATAATGTTGGTATTAACTCTGTACGCAACTCTCCCAAGCGCTTAATACAGCACATTAAGTACTCAAATACCACCGATTGATTCAATTCCTTCAATTCTGCCATTGTGGGGATTTGGTGGGATAATAATAATAATAATGTCGGTATTTGTTAAGTGCTTACTCTGTGCCGAGCACTGTTCTAAGCGCTGCGGGGGATGATATACAAGGGAATCAAGGTTGTCCCACGTGGGGCTCACAGTCTTAATCCCCATTTTATGGAGGAGGGAACTGAGGCCTAGAGAAGTGAAGAGACTTGCCCAAAGTCACCCAGCTGACAGGTGGCGGAGCCGGGATTTGAACCCACGACCTCTGACTCCCAAGACCAGGCTTTTTCCACTGAGCCTCGCTGCTTCTCAGCGGGGGACTTCACCAAATCCACCCCCCACCATGATTTCATCGATTTGGATTTTGTCCCCTGTGAGTCTTTGTCTTTCCAGTACTGGTACTGAACAGTAATCAATCAATCAATCGTATTTATTGAGCGCTTACTGTGTGCAGAGCACTGTACTAAGCGCTTGGGAAGTACAAGTTGGCAACATATAGAGTACTGAGCTAAGATCACTCTGTCCACATAAAGAAGCTTCTCCATAATCAATCAGTCGTATTTATTGAGCGCTTACTGTGTGCAGGGCACTGTACTAAGCGCTTGGGAAGTCCAAGTTGAAGGATTTTCATAAGATTCAGCGTTCCAGGTATGAGCAGACCATGGTTTTAAAATAGAGGCGAAAACTAGGCCTTTGTGTTGGGGTCTATGGATTTGAAATATTGGAGTGGGACTTCGAGAGCTTTCGTGACTCAGTGGGAAGAGCCCGGGCTTTGGAGTCCGAGGTCATGGGTTCAAATACCATCTCTGCCAATCTGGGCAAGTCACTTCACTTCTCTGGGCCTCAGTGACCTCATCTGTAAAATGGGGATTAAGACTGTGAGCCCCCCGTGGGACAACAGGATCACCTTGTAACCTCCCCAGCACTTAGTATAAATACGATTGATTGATTAGTGCAGTGCTTTGCACATAGTAAGTGCTTCCTCTATTTTTACTTTAACAAAATTAAATCCATCAGGTCCGACCTCCCCAAAGTCTCTTCCCCCCTTTCTCCATCCCCCTGGCTCTCAACACTCTCTGCTACTCTCCCATCCTTCCCAGCGGTATCCTCAGAGGAGCTCTCCTCCCTCCTCTCAAGTGCTACTCCGGCCACCTGTGCTTCTGACCCCATTCCCTCTCATCTTATGAAATCTCTCGCTCCATCCCTTCTCCCCTCCTTAACTTCCATCTTCAACCGCTCACTCTCCACTGGTTCCTTCCCCTCTGCCTTCAAACATGCCCATGTCTCTCCCATCCTAAAAAAACCCTCTGTTGACCCCACCTCACCTTCTAGTTATCGTCCCATATCCCTCCTACCATTCCTTTCCAAACTCCTTGAACGAGTTGACTACACTCGCTGCCTAGAATTCCTCAATAACAACTCTTTCCTCGACCCCCTCCAGTCTGGCTTCCGTCCCCCACATTCCACGGAAACTGCCCTCTCAAAGGTCACCAATGACCTCCTGCTTGCCAAATCCAACGGCTCATACTCTGTCCTAATCCTCCTCGACCTCTCAGCTGCCTTTGACACTGTGGACCACCCCCTTCTCCTCAACACGCTATCTGACCTTGGCTTCACAGACTCCGTCCTCTCCTGGTTCTCCTCTTATCTCTCCGGTCGTTCTTTCTCAGTCTCTTTTGCAGGCTCCTCCTCCCCCTCCCATCCTCTTACTGTGGGGGTTCCCCAAGGTTCAGTGCTTGGTCCCCTTCTGTTCTCAATCTACACTCACTCCCTTGGTGACCTCATTCGCTCCCACGGCTTCAACTATCATCTCTACGCTGATGACACCCAGATCTACATCTCTGCCCCTGCTCTCTCCCCCTCCCTCCAGGCTCGCATCTCCTCCTGCCTTCAGGACATCTCCATCTGGATGTCCGCCCGCCACCTAAAGCTCAACATGTCGAAGACTGAGCTCCTTGTCTTCCCTCCCAAACCTTGTCCTCTCCCTGACTTTCCCATCTCTGTTGACGGCACTACCATCCTTCCCGTCTCACAAGCCCGCAAACTTGGTGTCATCCTCGACTCCGCTCTCTCATTCACCCCTCACATCCAAGCCGTCACCAAAACCTGCCGGTCTCAGCTCCGCAACATTGCCAAGATCCGCCCTTTCCTCTCCATCCCAACCGCTACCCTGCTCATTCAAGCTCTCATCCTATCCCGTCTGGACTACTGCACCAGCCTTCTCTCTGATCTCCCATCCTCGTGTCTCTCTCCACTTCAATCCATACTTCATGCTGCTGCCCGGATTATCTTTGTCCAGAAACGCTCTGGGCATGTTACTCCCCTCCTCAAAAATCTCCAGTGGCTACCAATCAATCTGCGCATCAGGCAGAAACTCCTCACCCTGGGCTTCAAGGCTGTCCATCCATCCCCTCGCCCCCTCCTCCCTCACCTCCCTTCTCTCCTTCTCCAGCCCAGCCCGCACCCTCCGCTCCTCCGCCGCTAATCTCCTCACCGTACCTCGTTCTCGCCTGTCCCGCCGTCGACCCCCGGCCCACGTCATCCCCCGGGCCTGGAATGGCCTCCCTCTGCCCATGCGCCAAGCTCACTCTCTTCCTCCCTTCAAGGCCCTGCTGAGAGCTCACCTCCTCCAGGAGGCCTTCCCAAACTGAGCCCCTTCCCTCCTCTCCCCCTCGTCCCCCTCTCCATCCCCCCATCTTACCTCCTTCCCTTCCCCACAGCACCTGTATATATGTATATATGGTTGTACATATTTATTACTCTATTTATTTATTTATTTATTTATTTTACTTGTACATTTCCATCCTATTTATTTTATTTTGTTGGTATGTTTGGTTCTGTTCTCTGTCTCCCCCTTTTAGAGTGTGAGCCCACTGTTGGGTAGGGACTGTCTCTATGTGTTGCCAATTTGTACTTCCCAAGCGCTTAGTACAGTGCTCTGCACATAGTAAGCGCTCAATAAATACGATTGATTGATTGATTGATTGTACATATTTACTATTCTACTTATTTTGTTAACGATCTGCATCTGGCTTTAATTCTATTTGTTCCATTTTGACACCCGTCTCCATGTTTTGTTTAGTTGTCCGTCTCCCCCTTCTAGACTGTGAGCCCGTTATTGGGGAGAGACCATCTTTATATGTTGCCAACTTGTACTTCTCAAGCACTTCCCCCTTTTAGACCGTGAGCCCACTGTTGGGTAGGGACCGTCTCTATATGTTGCCAACTTGTACTTCCCAAGCGCTCAGGACAGTGCTCTGCACACAGTAAGCGCTCAATAAATATGATTGAATGATTGATTAGTCCAGTGCTCTGCACACAGTAAGCGCTCCCCATAAATGAGAGAAGCAGCGTGGCTCAGTGGAAAAGAGCGCGGGCTTTGGAGTCAGAGGTCATGGGTTCAAATCCTGGCTCCGCCAATTGTCAGCTGTGTGACTTTGGGCAAGTCACTTGACTTCTCTGTGCCTCAGTTACCTCATCTGTAAAATGGGGATGAAGACTGTGAGCCCCCCCGTGGGACAACCTGATCACCTTGTAACCCCCTCAGCGCTTAGAACAGTGCTTTGCACATAGTAAGCGCTTAATAAATACCATCATTATTATTATTATTATTATAAATACGATTGAATGAATGAATAAATGCCATCGTTGTTATTATGACTTGAGGGCTAGCTAAGAGGCCACTATTTGAATTTTCCCCTGAGCAATTTTTCCCTTGTGCATATTTATAAATTCACTCAGTCGTATTTATTGAGCACTTACTGTGTGCAGAGCACTGTACTAAGCGATTGGGGGAGTATAATACAACAAAAAGCAGATACAGTCCCAGCCCACAGTGAGCTTAGTCTAGAGGAGTGAAGCTCACTTCTTGTTCCGAGTTGTGCCCTTCTTCCAAGCAGAAGGGAGGCTGTGAGTAAGGGATCAATGGGTGGTGAATAGATTAGCCTAAGAACAAAGTGTGTGCGATTCATTCATTCAATCGTATTTATTGAGCGCTTACTGTGTGCAGAGCACTGTACTAAGCGCTTAAGCGCGATGGTGTGGAGAGCCCCTTGTGAGAAAGGATTGTATTCTCCCAACTGCTTCGTTCAGTGCTCGACACACAATAAGCACTTAACGCCACCGTTTTTAACTTTTGCTTGATGCGGATTGCAACGGGCAACCAGTGTATATTTTTAGGTGGATGACCTCTAGCAATGGTATTTAATAATAATAATAATGATGGTGTTAAGCGCTTACTACTGTGTGCCAAGCACTGTTGTAAGCGCTGGGGGGATACAAGGTGATCAGGTTGTCCCACGTGGGGCTCAGTCTTAATCCCCCTTTCACAGATGAGGTGACTGAGGCCCAGAGAAGCGAAGTGACTTGCCCAAAGTGGTGAAGCCGGGATTCGAACCCATAACCTCCAACTCCCAGGCCCGGGCTCTTTCCACTGAGCCACGCTGCAGAGTCCTGCGTGTGTACTGTACTAAGCACTTGGGAAGGTGTCATCCTGTCTAGACTGTAAGCTCCTGGTGGGCAAAGACCCAACGCTGTTGTATCGTGCTCCCCCGGAGCACTTCATCATCATCATCAATCGTATTTATTGAGCGCTTACTATGTGCAGAGCACTGTACTAAGCGCTTGGGAAGTACAAATTGGCAACATATAGAGACAGCCCCTACCCAACAGTGGGCTCACAGTCTAAAAGGGGGAGACAGAGAACAAAACCAAACATACTAACAAAATAAAATAAATAGAATAGATATGTACAAGTAAAATAGAGTAATAAATATGTACAAACATATATACAGGTGCTCTTCCAAGTGCTTAGTACAGTGTTCTGGATTTAATAAGTGCTCAGTGAATACAACTGATTGATTTATTGATTGATTAGACCCCCAAACCCTCACACTTAGGTAGAGTGCCTGAAACCTTCCGGGCACAGGGCAAGGTTCTTTCTCACTTCAATTCAACAAAGCTGATCTTTGGGATTTGCATCTGAAAACAAAGGGATTTTTCCCCCTCTGACATGGATGGGATTACAGTCCTAATCCCATCCATGCAGAAAACTTCACCAGGTGGAATCCCATCCACAACAGTCGGGGCTTCTTCTGAAGCGTGTGAAAAGGTCAGAGTAATAATCATTTTTCTTCCAGATGAATGAGTAATTCACTGAAATTCACCCCAGCTTCGTTCCTTTGACAAGGTCCTCAGACATCTAGTCAGTGGTTTAGGGGCTCTGCGCACTGTAGTATGTTCTTTTTTTTAAAGTCATTAACCACTTGGGCTACGCCAGGCACTGAACTAAGTGGCCGGGGTAGATACGGGAGAATCAGGTTGGACACAGTCCATGCCCAACGTGGGACTCCCAGTCTTAACCCCATTAGACAGGTGAGATAACTGAGGCACAGAGAAATTTGGTATCTTGCTGAAGGTCATACATTTGGCAGGCGGCAGAGCCCGAATTAGAACCTATGCCCTCTACCAGGCCTGTGCTCTTTCCATTCCAAGTGCTTAGCACAGTGCTCTGCACACAGTAAGCGCTCAGTAAATACGATTGAATTCCATTGCTTCAATTGCGCAATAAACACAATTGATGTGCAGTGACAATTTTGACTTCTGTGTTACTTCTTCAAGCGGTTCGTACACGTACATTCAAATACCTAGTAACCTGTGAATAGGGACCGTCTATCAATCAATCAATCGTATTTATTAAGCGCTTACTGTGTGCAGAGCACTGTACTAAGCGCTTGGGAAGTACAAGTTGGCAACAGTCCCTACCCAACAGTGGGCTCACAGTCCAAAAGGGGCTCTATATGTTGCCAAGTTGGACTTCCCAAGCGCTTAGTACAGTGCTCTGCACACAGTAAGCGCTCAATAAATACGATTGAATGAATTCCATTGCTTTTCAAGTGCCCAGTAAACACAATTGATGTGCAGTGACAATTTTGACTTCTATGTTACTTCAAGTGGTTCATACACGTACATTCAAATACCTAGTAAGTAACCTGTGAATAGGGACCGTCTCTATATGTTGCCAACTTGTACTTCCCAAGCGCTTAATACAGTGCTCTGCACACAGTAAGCGCTCAATAAATACGATTGAATGAATGAATTCCATTGCTTCTCAAGTGCCCAATAAACACAATTGATGTGCAGTGACAATTTTGACTTCTATGTTACTTCTTCAAGTGGTTCATACACGTACATTCAAATACCTAGTAAGTAACCTGTGAATAGGGACCATCTCTATATGTTGCCAACTTGTACTTCCCAAGCACTTAATACAGTGCTCTGCACACAGTAAGCGCTCAATAAATACGACTGAATGAATGAATTCCACTGCTTCTCAAGTGCTCAGTAAACACAATTGATGTGCAGTGACAATTTTGACTTCTGTTACTTCTTCAAGTGGTTCGTACACGTACATTCAAATACCTCGTAAGTAACCTGTGAATAGGGACAGTCTCTATGTCAGTCAATCAATCAGTCGTATTTATTGAGCACTTACTGTGTGCAGAGCACTGTACTAAGCGCTTGGGAAGTACAAGTTGGTAACATATAGACAGTCCCTACCCAACAGTGGGCTCACAGTCCAAAAGGGGCTCTATATGTTGCCAAGTTGGACTTCCCAAGCGCTTAGTACAGTGCTCTGCACACAGTAAGCGCTCAATAAATACGATTCAATGAATGAATTCCATTGCTTCTCAAGTGCCCAGTAAACACAACTGATGTGCAGTGACAATTTTGACTTCTTTGTTATTTCAAGTGGTTCGTACACGTACATTCAAATACCTAGTAACTTGTGAATAGGGACCATCTCTATATGTTGCCAAGTTGGACTTCCCAAGCGCTTAGTACAGTGCTCTGCACATAGTAAACGCTCAATAAATACGATTGAATGAATGAATTCCATTGCTTCTCAAGTGCCCAATAAACACAATTGATGTGCAGTGACAATTTTGACTTCTGTGTTACTTCTCCAAGTGGTTCGTACATGGTACATTCAAATACCTAGTAAGTAACCTGTGAATAGGGACCATCTCTATATGCTGCCAACTTGTAGTTCCCAAGCACTTAGTACAGTGCTCTGCACACAGTAAGCGCTCAATAAATACGATTGAATGAATGAATGAATGGTTTCATTGGTAAAACTCTCTTTTCTGTTCCAACAGGGTACCTTCCAACAGATGTGGATTTCCAAACAAGAATATGAAGAAGGTGGGAAGCAGTGTGTTGAGAGGAAATGCCCTTGAACTTCCTGAAAAATTGTGGCCTTTCCCCCGCCCCGTCCCTTGTTTCATAGCTTTAGCGTACTCAGGAACCAAATGAACTTCTTTTGTAGAATGTTTATACTCTTTTGCATACTTCAATTTCCACTTTTAACACGTTTTAAAGGCTTTGAAATGGCCCCATAACTTAACGAGTTTTTGCCTCCCTTGAAAAGCAACAACTCTTATTACAAACTTTTTATAATTTTGTATAAATATCTATTTTCTCTAAACGCTTTCCAAACCTCCGAGTGGTAGAATTGGTTCTATGAATAGAATTTACCGCCTAATCCTTCCCCAAACTTGCGATGAAAATCATTAAAGATTTCTACCCCCTCTCAGATGTCCTGTGCCGTCACGTCGATTTCATTGCTTATTCCTTCTAGGGGGGAAAAACCCAATCTGCATCTCTGACCGAAGTCCCATGTAAAAAAAAACCAAGTATAAATCAAATAACCTTGTCTTCCTGCGTGGGTAGGGAAGATTTTAATGTCAGGGTGCAATTAAAATGTACATACAGGCAGATCTAGCTCTGATTTAGGATTTTTTTTACCTTGAAGTGTGAAAATTGATCAAATTTTGAATGCTGGTGTTGGCGTACTCACTTGATCCCTAGAATGAATGCAAAATGGATTATCCTTTTTTCCTTTAATATCAAAACAGCATGTTAGCCACTCCGTAAAAGTAGGGCAGGGGGGTATTAACTCTTGCTGCTGTTCAACTCGGGTGCGTTTTCCAGCTCAGCCTTCAACTTGGCTTTTTTTGCCGCATAAGACGGAAATTTTCTCTCTAGGACCTTCTCTCTCTTTTTTTCTCTGCTCTTTCTCCGAGTTTCTGCGGCCAAGTGTTTTTCGAGCATTAGTCTAGAATAAAAGAAGAGTCAGTTGGGATCTGATCAAGCATTACCCCTCATTTCTGAATGAGTTTTAAAGCGCGTTCATAAAACAACTTGATTTACAGTGAGCCGAAGTCACTAACTTTTTTTCAGTGAAGTGTATGACTGGCAGTAGGTTTTAAATGAAAACAATCTCCTTTTGCCTGGTGGAGATATGCAGAGAACCAGAGCCATAAAAATCAATACAGTTGCAGAATAATCATCATCATCAATCACCAATCGTATTTATTGAGCGCTGTGTGCAGAGCACTGTAATAATAATAATAATAGCATTTATTAAGCACTTACTATGTGCAAAACACTGTTCTAAGCGCTGGGGAGGTTACAAGGTGATCAGGTTGTCCCACGGGGGGCTCACAGTCTTAATCCCCATTTTACAGCCAGGGTAGCTGAGGCACAGAGAAGTTAAGTGACTTGCCCAAAGTCACACAGCTGGGATTTGAACCCAATGTTGAATCAATCTATCAATCAATGGTATTTGAGTGCTTACTGTGTGGAGAGCGCTCTGTTAAGCATTTGGAAAACTGCAATATAATGGAGTTGGTGGACAGAATCCCTAAAGAGATAAAGATGGAATCAAAAAAGTAAATTGACTTATCAATCAATCATATCCATTAAGAACTTACTGAACAGAGGACTGAATCAATCGTATTTACTGAGCGCTTACTATGTGCAGAGCACTGTATCAGGTGCTTGGAAGAATACACTAAGCGCTTGGGATGTATAAGTTGAATAATGGGGGGGGGAGTATAGAGATGGAAGAAATGCAATATTTTTGGGCCTTATTATAAGACTACTGAGGGGCACGAGCAAAATGGAGGCCAAGATTGGGATCAAATCAGTTGATGGGCAAATATTTTCTAGGGTACACCTTCCCAGCCACAGGGAACGTGTCCGTTTACTGTTATATTGTACTCTTCCAAGCGCTTAGTACAGTGCTTTGCACACAGTAAGCACTCAAATATGACTGGATGAATCAAAGTCAAAGTAGAGCTCTGGTCTGGATAACTGAATAGCCTCAGAGTGATAACAAGGATGGAAATTAAGCCTATAAAATCCTAGACTACTTTCTCCTCTTCAAGTAATAATAATAATAATTGGCTTTTGTTAAGCGCTTACTATGTGCAGAGCACTGTTCTAAGCACTGGGGAGGATACAGGGTGATCAGGTTGTCCCACGTGGGGCTCACAGCCTTCATCCCCATTTTACAGATGAGGGAGCTGAGGCCCAGTGTAAACGGGATTCCTATTGTCGGGGCCGGAGAGTAATGCTGGAGGTCCAGGGAAGGAGGCAGGAAATAGAGTTGGATGTAGAGTCGTTTTAAGGGAACAGGTCTAGAAGAGACAGAAGGACGGCTGGGTGGGGAAAGAGGGAAGTTTCTGGAAGTCTTTGGAATCCGTAAGATTTTCCAGAGGTGGCCCTCCGGCCAGAGTGCGTAGGTGCCCATTCTGCTTTGGTGGCAAGCTATTGCTTCTGGCTTCAGATAATGATAATAATAATAATAATGGCATTTATTAAGCGCTTGCTACGTGCAAAGCACTGTTCTAAGCGCTGGGCCTCACATACTGGCCCTCAACCCTCCTCCCGTGCTCCGTCTGCTCAAGCGCTGGTAGTGGGAGACCAAAGGTGTGGCAATGAGAAGCGGTGTGGCTCAGTGGAAACAGCCTGGGCTTTGGAGTCAGAGGTCATGGGTTCAAATCCCCGCTCTGCCAATTGTCAGCTGTGTGACTTTGGGCAAGTCGCTTCACTTCTCTGGGCCTCAGTTACCTCATCTGTAAAATGGGGGTGAAGACTGTGAGCCCCCTTTGGGACAGCCTGAGCACCTTGTAACCTCCCCAGCGCTTAGAACAGTGCTTTGCACCTATTAAGTGCATAATAAATGCCATCATTATTATTATTATTATCAATGAGTGGCTAAATCCAGAAATTCGCCATGGCCAAGCTGTACTTGCAACTCCTTCTGGCACGCTACACTAAACTTCCCGAGGAGGACTGCTCATTCATTCATTCAGTCGTATTTATTGAGCGCTTACTGTGTGCAGAGCACTGGACTATTTTATTTTGTTAATATGTTTGGTTTTGTTCTCTGTCTCCCCCCTTCTAGACTGTGAGCCCACTGTTGGGTAGGGACCGTCTCTAGATGTTGCCAACTTGTACTTCCCAAGCGCTTAGTACAGTGCTCTGCACACAATAAGCGCTCAATAAATACAGTTGAATGAATAAATGAATATGTTTGTACATATTTATTACTGTTTATTTTACTTTACATATCTATTCTATTTATTTTATTTTGTTAATATGTTTGGTTTTGTTCTCAGTCTCCCCCTTCTAGACTGAGAGTCCACTGTAGGGTAGGGACTGTCTCCAGATGTTGCCAGCTTGTACTTCCCAAGCGCTTAGTCCAGTGCTCTGCACACAGTAAGCGCTCAATAAATACGATTGAATGAATGTTGGGTAGGGACTGTCTCTATATGTTGCCAACTTGTACTTCCCAAGCGCTTAGTCCAGTGCTCTGCACACAGTAAGCGCTCAAGAAATACGATTGATTGATTGATTGTACTAAAGCGCTTGGGAAGTACAAGTTGGCAACAGCAGGCTCACAATCTAGAAGGACAGTCTAGAAGGACCAGGACATCTTTTAGCATCAAGGATGGCCACAGAGGACTTCACTGTCTCCTATCTTTCAGGCCCCACCATCACACAAAATGACAGGTTATTCCTGAAAGTGTTAACCTGCGTGTTGCTAATCATTTTCACATTTAAGAGGACTAGCCCGTTTCATTTCAAATCACTTACCTTTGTAAGGGCTCTGTGTACGGCATTGCATAAAACCGTTTTCGATTGTATCTTCGGTTCATGTACCAAGGTATTGCCCACTGCTTGAATTTATGCCTGTCAATAAAGCGTACAGGCATTAACTCCAAACAAAACATTTCTTTTTATCCAAGTGGTTCATAGCCTCCCCAGGTCTCGAGGTTCGCCTTCAATGAAATACGGCTGTGTCGCAAACATACGTTCAGTGCAATGGTTAGCTTACGTACATTTAAAAAAATACAAACATCAACGTGTATTCCTGGCCTTTCACGTCCAAATACCTGACAGACGAAATCAAATTTTGTAGATGCACAGAAAATAAAATAGTTGTATGCTGCATGCTTTTCACTATGTCTTTGGTAAAATGCTGTTGGGGAATTGGGAGACCCCCGTTCTAACCGTGTGCCTCTCTGGACAGAAAATCAATCAATCAATCGTATTTATTGAGCGCTTACTGTGTGCAGAGCACTGTACTAAGCACTTGGGAAGTACAAGTTGGCAACATAGAGAGCCGGTCCCTACCCAACAGTGGGAGAAAATGATGTGGTTTTAGAAGGAACAGTCGTAGGAATGTTCGCCATACTGTGAAGCAAAACAGGCATGTAAACCTTGTTTCCCTTGAACGAGTTGTCTACACGCGCTGCCTAGATTTCCTCAACAACAACTCTCTCCTCGACCCCCTCCAGTCTGGCTTCCGTCCCCTTCATTCCACGGAAACTGCGCTCTCAAAGATCACCAATGACCTCCTGCTTGCCAAATCCAACGGCTCATACTCTGTCCTAATCCTCCTCGACCTCTCAGCTGCCTTTGACACTGTGGACCACCCCCTTCTCCTCCACACGTTATCTGACCTTGGCTTCACAGACTCCGTCCTCTCCTGGTTCTCCTCTTATCTCTCCGGTCGTTCTTTCTCAGTCTCTTTTGCAGGCTCCTCCTCCGCCTCCCATCCTCTTACTGTGGGGGTTCCCCAAGGTTCAGTGCTTGGTCCCCTTCTGTTCTCAATCTACACTCACTCCCTTGGTGACCTCATTCGCTCCCACGGCTTCAACTATCATCTCTACGCTGATGACACGCAGATCTCCATCTCTGCCCCTGCTCTCTCCCCCTCTCTCCGGGCTCGCATCTCCTCCTGCCTTCAGGACATCTCCATCTGGATGTCCGCCCGCCACCTAAAGCTCAACATGTCGAAGACTGAGCTCCTTGTCTTCCCTCCCAAACCTTGTCCTCTCCCTGACTTTCCCATCTCTGTTGACGGCACTACCATCCTTCCCGTCTCACAAGCCCGCAACCTTGGTGTCATCCTCGACTCCGCTCTCTCATTCACCCCTCACATCCAAGCCGTCACCAAAACCTGCCGGTCTCAGCTCCGCAACATTGCCAAGATCCGCCCTTTCCTCTCCATCCAAACTGCTACCCTGCTCATTCAAGCTCTCATCCTATCCCGTCTGGACTACTGCACTAGCCTTCTCTCTGATCTCCCATCCTCGTGTCTCTCTCCACTTCAATCCATACTTCATGCTGCTGCCCGGATTATCTTTGTCCAGAAACGCTCTGGACATATTACTCCCCTCCTCAAAAACCTCCAATGGCTACCGATCAATCTGCGCATCAAGCAGAAACTCCTCACCCTGGGCTTCAAGGCTGTCCATCCCCTCGCCCCCCTCCTACCTCACCTCCCTTCTCTCCTTCTCCAGCCCAGCCTGCACCCTCCGCTCCTCCACCACTAATCTCCTCACTGTACCTCGCTCTCGCCTGTCCCGCCATCGACCCCCGGCCCACATCATCCCCCGGGCCTGGAATGCCCTCCCTCTGCCCATCCGCCAAGCTAGCTCTCTTCCTCCCTTCAAGGCCCTGCTGAGAGCTCACCTCCTCCAGGAGGCCTTCCCAGACTGAGCCCCTTCTTTCCTCTCCCCCTCGTCCCCCTCTCCATCCCCCCGTCTTACCTCCTTCCCTTCCCCACAGCACCTGTATATATGTATATATGGTTGTACATATTTATTACTCTATTTATTTATTTATTTATTTATTTATTTTACTTGTACATTTCTATCCTACTTATTTTATTTTGTTGGTATGTTTGGTTCTGTTCTCTGTCTCCCCCTTTTAGACTGTGAGCCCACTGTTGGGTAGGGACTGTCTCTATGTGATGCCAATTTGTACTTCCCAAGTGCTTAGTACAGTGCTCTGCACATAGTAAGCGCTCAATAAATACGATTGATTGATTGATTGATTGATTTCCCTCGGCTTTCCCTCTAAACTCCAAGTCTGTCTAATGATAATGACAATCACAATAATAATAATTGTGGCATCTGTTGAGCACAGAATGTACCAAGCGCTGTACTAAGCGCAGGGGTAGCAAGGGATCATCAGGTCCCGCATGGGGCTCGCGCTAAGTAGAAGGGAGAACAGATATATTCAAGGCCCTACTGAGAGCTCACCTCCTCCAGGAGGCCTTCCCAGACTGAGCCCCTTCCTTCCTCTCCCCCTCGTCCCCCTCTCCATCCCCCGCATCTTACCTCCTTCCCTTCCCCACAGCACCTGTATATATGTATATATGGTTGTACATATTTATTACTCTATTTATTTTACTTGTACATATCTATCCCATTTATTTTATTTTGTTAGTATGTTTGGTTTTGTTCTCTGTCTCCCCCTTTTAGACTGTGAGCCCACTGTTGGGTAGGGACTGTCTCTAGATGTTGCCAATTTGTACTTCCCAAGCGCTTAGTACAGTGCTCTGCACACAGTAAGCGCTCAATAAATACGATTGATGATGATGATATATGTGCAATTGCGTCATTCAAGATTTTCAAGCCTCTGTGCTCCGGGTTTCAGATTCAACTTACGACGAACAGTATGCTTTCTTCTTTATGCTTTCTTCTATATACCTGTATATATGGATATATGAGCCCACTGTTGGGTCGGGACCGTCTCTATATTTTGCCAACTTGTCCTTCCCAAGCGCTTAGTACAGTGCTCTGCACACAGTAAGTGCTCAATAAATACGACTGAATGAATGAATATGTTTGTGCATATTTATTACTCTATTTTACTTGTACATATCTATTCTATTTATTTTATTTTGTTAATATGTTTGGTTTTGTTCTCTGTCTCCCCCTTCTAGACTGTGAGCCCACTGTTGGGTAGGGACTGTCTCTATATGTTGCCAACTTGGACTTCCCAAGCGCTTAGTACAGTGCTCTGCACACAGTAAGCGCTCAATAAATACGATTGAATGAATAGCAGCGTGGCTCAGTGGAAAAGAGCCCGGGTTTTGGAGTCAGGGGTCATGGGTTCAAATCCCAGCTCTGCCAATTGTCAGCTGTGTGACTCTGGGCAAGTCACTTCACTGGGCCTCAGTTCCCTCATCTGTAAAACGGGGGTGAAGACTGTGAGCACCCCCGTGGGACAACCTGATCAGCTTGTAACCTCCCCAGCGCTTAGAACAGTGCTTTGCACGTAGTAAGTGCTTAATAAATGCCATCATTATTATTATTATACCAAATCCCCCTTTTACAGATGAGAAAACTAAGGGCCAGAGTTGATAGGTGACTCGCCTAAGGTCACACAGCAGGCGAGTGGCGGAGGCGGGATTCATTCATTCATTCAGTGGCACTTATTGAGCGCTTACTGTGTGCAGAGCACTGTACTAAGCGCTTGGAATGAGAAGGCAGGTCCTCTGATTCTCAGGCCTGAGCTCTTTCCGCTAGGCCATCCTTTCTGCAGGCGAGGAACTTATCCGCCAACTCCGCTGCATTGCTTCCATTCGGCCTTTTGTCTTTCCATCCTTGAAGCCTAACCCTTTCAGTCCATCCTGAAGCAGCGTGGCTCAGTGGAAAGAGCCCGGGCTTTGGGGTCAGAGGTCATGGGTTCGAATCCCGGCTCTACCGACTGTCAGCTGTGTGACTTTGAGCAAGTCACTTCCCTGGGCCACGGTCCCTACCCAACAGTGGGCTCACAGTCTAGAAGGGGGAGACGGAGAACAAAACCAAACATATTAACAAAATAAAATAGACTAGATATGTACAAGTAAAATAGAGTAATAAATATGTACATATTTACTATTCTACTGATTATGTTAATGATGTGCATCTAGCTTTACTTCTATTTATTCTGATGACCTGACACCTGTCCTCATGGTTTGTTTTGTTGTCTGTCTCCCCCTTCTAGACTGTGAGCCCGCTGTTGGGTAGGGACCGTCTCTATATGTTGCCGACTTGTACTTCCCAAGTGCTTAGTACAGTGCTCTGCACACAGTTAGCGCTCAATAAATACGATTGAATGAATGAATGGGCCTCAGTTACCTCATCTGTAAAATGGGGATGAAGACTGTGAGCCCCTCGTGGGACAACCTGATCACCTTGTAACCTCCTCAGCGCTGAGAACAGTGCTTTGCACATAGTAAGCGCTTAATGCCAACATTATTATTATTATTATTATTATTATTATTATTATTATTATCCTCACAGGGCAGCTTCCCCACCTCCCTGGCCATTCTGGTTGCCTTTCTTTGATCTTCCTCCAACTCAAATCCTTTCTAAGATGTGGCCAGAACCGCACCCAATATTACCAGGGTGAGCGGAGTGCACTGTGGCTTCATATTGTGGTAAAATGATGTTGAGCAAACCTAACTACAATAGCAACGGTTTAGATACGTACCAGGCAAGGCAGCACTGTCCATCAGCATTTCTGAAATATTCGTTCTACCTACTACTATCTACTACTATCTACTACATGTAGAGAAGCAGCATGGCTCAGTGGAAAGAGCCCGGGCTTTGGAGTCAAAGGTCGTGGGTTCGAATTCTGGCTCCACCACAAGTCTGCTGTGTGACCTTGGGCAAGTCACTTCATTTCTCTGAGCCTCAGTTCCCTCATCTGTAAAAATGGGGATTAAGACTGTGAGCCCCCCGTGGGACAACTACTTGATCACATTATATCCCCTCCAGCGCTTAGAACAGTGCTTTGCACATAGTAAGCGCTTAACAAATGCCATCATTTTTATTATTATTATTACTACTACACAGGGATAAAATGCATTCTTTCAATACCACTGACCCTTAAATGATCCTACGTCCAAATATGAAGCTCTAGTCCCCCAGCTCCCAAACCACAAACTGGTGGCTCAGTGGCTTTGTACTCAGAGGTCATGGGTTCAAATCCCAGCTCCGCCAACGGTCAGCTGTGTGACTCTGGGTACGTCACTTCACTTCTCTGTGCCTCAGTTACCTCATATGTTGCCAACTTGTACTTCCCAAGCGCTTAGTACAGTGCTCTGCACACAGTAAGCGCTCATAAATACGATTGAATGAATCTGTAAAATGGGGATGAAGACTGTGAGCCTGCCGTGGGACAACCTGATCACCTTGTAACCTCCCCAGCGCTTAGAACAGTGCTTTGCACATAGTAAGCGCTTAATAAATGCCGTTAAAAAAATAGGTTTATCCATTAGAGCCGTATTTTGTGACATGAGCCCGTAGTCCGCTAAAATATTATCATCATCATCATCATCAATCATATTTGAGCACTTACGTGGGCAGAGCACTGTACTAAGCGCTTATCATCATGATCATATCATGATATCCTCATCATAAGCATAATCATAAGCAACATCATAAGCATATCATCATAAGCGCATCATCATCATCATGATGGTATCTGTTAAGCGCTCTCTATGTATATATGTTTGTACATATTTATTACTCTATTTATTTATTTTACCTGTACATATCTATTCTATTTATTTTCTTTTGTTAGTATGTTTGGTTTTGTTCTCTGTCTCCCCCTTTTAGACTGTGAGCCCACTGCTGGGCAGGGACTGTCTCTCTATGTTGCCAATTTGTACTTCCCAAGCGCTTAGTACAGTGCTCTGCACATGGTAAGCGCTCAATAAATACGATTGATGATGATGATGATGTGCCAAGCACTGTTCTAAGCGCCGACATACCAAATAATCTGTCCAAATATGTTCCTCCTCCAGGCACCCGGTCGTGGATATTCTTGCCCAGTTTGCAAAAGTCTCAGGGCCCGGTCTCTTTCTTGAACAACTGTATCTATTGCATCCATAGACTCTATCACCTGAGGAGAGAAGAGGGGCAGCCGTTTTAGAAGGCTTCCAGTGGAAATTTCAAGAGAGAACAAGCTTTTTTTTAAAAAAAAAAAATGGTATTTGTTAAGTGGATACTATTTTTCAAACACTGTTCTAAGCACTGGGGTAGAGACAAAATAGTGGCTCGGACACAGTCCCTGTCCCACGAGGGGCTAGCGTTCTTAGGGAGAAGAGATATTTAGGGCTTCTCAGGCATTGTAGTCACCATCATCATCATCAATCGTATTTATTGAGCGCTTACTATGTGCAGAGCACTGTACTAAGCGCTTGGGAAGTACAAATTGGCAACATATAGAGACAGTCCCTACCCAACAGTGGGCTCACAGTCTAAAAGGGGGAGACAGAGAACAAAACCAAACATACTAACAAAATAAAATAAATAGAATAGATATGTACAAGTAAAATAAATAAATAAATAAATACATAAATAAATAAATAAATAAATAAATAAATAAATAGAGTAATAAATATGTACAAACATATATACATATATACAGGTGCTGTGGGGAAGGGAAGGAGGTAAGATGGGGGGGATGGAGAGGGGGACGAGGGGGAGAGGAAGGAACGGACTCAGATACCCATAGCCTAAGCAAGATGATTTACCTGGGATTTATTTTACCGTCATACAGGTCTACATTTAGATTCACTTTTGGGTTTTAGATACGTACCTGGCAAGGCAGCACTGTCCATTAACCTTTCTGAAATAGTCATTCTATCTACTACTACACAGAGACAAAATGCATTCCTTCAAAACCACTGACCCTTAAATGATCCTACATACAGAAAAAAACAAATGGGATTAGCCCAACATTTCGGAGCTGGCTTGGGGCAGGATCAGGCTTAAAATTCAAGAATTCTGACTCAATTCTCTATTGGGCCATAAAACACGTCACAGCAACGCCAATGGAGGCGAGCACTGAATTTTCAAAAGTTGAGGCGAAAAGGGAGATGAAACGGGCATATTCAAATAGCTTTTGGGGGACAGAACCATACTTAGAAAGCCTGCCAAATGCAAACAACCAGCCTATAGTCCTTAAAATGATAAGGAAGGAAAAAAAAAAGAAATCTCAGTAGTGAAGCAGGCTGGAGGGGCAACAATCAGTCACATCCATTGAGTGCTTACTGTTTGCAAAGCACTGTACTACGTGCTTAGCTCTAGCAGAGTTGGTGGACATTTTCCCTGCCCATACTGAGCTTACAGTCTAGAGGGAGGAAACAGACATTAACATACATAAATAAATGACAGATACGTACCTAAGTGTTGGGGGTTTGAAGGAGGGGTGATTAAAGGGAGCAAATCCAAGTGCAAGGGGGATGAAAAAGGGAGTGAAAGAGTCTAACTGATAATCTGCTTTTTAAAAAAATTCTAAATTCAATACGCATTTCACAAACGTTTTACCTTTTCCAATCTTTCCGGGCTTGGCATTGGTAATACCTGCCGCTTGGCCTCCTGTTCTAAAGTCAGAAGCATGTTTCTCTCTTTCAAAAGAACGTACCTGCGGGAAGAAAAAGAAATATGCAACGCCCTAAGAATTCTGTGTCGTGACCCCTGAATCAATCAATCGTATTTATTGAGCGCTTATTGTGTGCAGAGCACTGTAATACTGATACAGCATTTTCGACCAGCGTGTAACAATTTGGCAGGTTTTTCTTTTCTTGCAAATAACTGTGAAAACTGCAGTCACCCACTCCCTGGCGCTAATGAAAATGCCAAAATAATCTGACACTTACTGAAGGCTTGCACAAGTGGTTATGGGGGAGTAAAGGAAAGAAAGTGATTTTTACTACTACTGCTTGGGGGAGAAGGGGAGCAGTGTCTGAACAAATTTCCACGTGGGCTGCATAGTGGAAAAAGTTGAAAAGTACTGCCTTAAATCCTAAAATACAGTCTACATATTAATCTAGTTGGTGTTTATTGAGCATTTACTATGTGCACAGCACTGTACTAAGCACTCAGGACAGTCTAATACAACAGAAATGGCCCATAATGAACTTAGAGTCCAGAGATTAGTCTTTCATTTGTCCGCTGCCCACATTCTACTATTACTACTATTACTCTATTTATTTTACTTGTACATATCTATTCTATTTATTTTATTTTGTTAATATGTTTTGTTTTGTTCTCTGTCTCCCCCTTCTAGACTATGAGCCCACTGTTGGGTAGGGACCGTCTCTATATGTTGCCAACTGGTACTTCCCAAGCGCTTAGTACAGTGCTCTGCACACAGTAAGTGCTCAATAAATACGATTTACTGATTCTAACATTCAAATATACTCACAGGCTTGCAAGGTACGGGGCTGCAGAAGCATCTTTCATCAATGACAGTTTTGAAGTAACCTTACTGATTTTATATGTTGGTATTTAACAACGAAATTGGATGACACACTTGGGATATTACAGCTTGGGATCTCACCCCCATCTTTAAGAGCTATGCCCACGGTTTCGACCTAGTCAATTTGATGGTACAGTTGAAATAGTTCCATTACGTGAAGTGTGAAATACTTACCAAAGTTTATGTAAATCTTCATTACTCTTGGTTCTTATTTGTTCACAGGTCCATGCAGCCCCTAGTGAAAGTTATAAATTTATAATGGGCATGCATTTTCACTTGATTACATTTTTAAACACTGTCTCCCACTTACAGAAAACTTAATCTGTGAGAGTAGGAACAGGAAAAGCATAAATAAATGAAATCCACAAATACTCCTGCAGCCTCATTCCAGTCCAGAGTTCCAAACTTCCCTCTCGCGCTCAATAAACACTGACCGATTTCTTTTATAGTTGCTTGGTAGCAAAGCTGATCAATTTACATTTCATTTTCTGTACAACCACCCCTATTCACCTAATGGTGCAGGCGTGAAAAGTGGACCGTCGAGATGCCAAAGCCAGGAGCCTGGAAATCTAACCCTAAAAATAGAGAGTCAAGGACTGATATTTCTTGACTAGAGCTCTACAAAAGCCTCAGAAATATAAATCAATTGAAAACAAAAACGCCTCACCCGATTTGACCGTTTCCGCTCCCCAGTTTTTGGGGTCATCAAAGAATTCCTCCAGCCCTTTCCTTGACGAAGAAACATGAAGAAATCTACAATGGTGAACCGGTGCGACTTGTGATGTACTCTTGTAAAACTGACTGAGAGCAAACCTAAAAAAGCAAATGAAGTCACAATATTCATTCATTCATTCAATCGTATTTATTGAGCGCTTACTGTGTGCAGAGCACTGGACTAAGCGCTTGGGAAGTACAAGTTGGCAACATATAGAGCCCAACAGTGGGCTCACAGTCTACAAGGGGGAGACAGACAACAAAACAAAACATACTAACAAAATAAAATAGAATAAATATGTACAAATAAAATAGAGTAATAAATACGTACAAACATATACATATATACAGGTGCTGTGGGGAGGGAGAGGAGAGAAGCAGTGTGGCTCAGTGGAAAGAACCCGGGCTTTGGAGTCAGAGGTCATGGGTTCAAATCCCTGCTCCGCTGCTTGTCAGCTGTGTGACTTTGGGCAAGTCACTTCACTTCTCTGGGCCTCAGTTCCCTCATCTGTAAAATGGGGATGAAGACTGTGAGCCCCCCGTGGGACAACCTGATCACCTTGTAACCTCCCCAGCACTTAGAACAGTGCTTTGCACATAGTAAGCGCTTAATAAATGCCACCATTATTATTATTATTATTATCATGAGAAGCAGCGTGGCTCAGTAGAAAGAGCCCAGGCTTTGGAGTTCGAGGTCATGGGTTCAAATCCCGGCTCCACCAATTGTCAGCTGTGTGACTTTGGGCAAGTCACTTCACTTCTCTGGGCCTCATTTCCCTCATCTGTAAAATGGGGATGAAGACTGTGAGCACCACCCCCCCCACCGTGGGGCAACCTGATCACCTTGTATCCTCCCCAGCGCTTAGAACAGTGCCTTGCACATAGTAAGTGCTTAATAAATGCCATCATTATTATTATTATATTATTATTATCATTATAAGGCGGGGGGGGATAGGGAGGGGCAGAGGAAGGAGGGGGCTCAGTTTGGGAAGGCCTCCCGCTTAGAACAGTGCCTTCCACATAGTAAGCGCTTAATAAATGCCATTATTATTATTATTATATTATTATTATAAGGCGGGGGGTGGGGAGGCGGAGAGGAAGGAGGGGGCTCAGTCTGGGAAGGCCTCCCGCTTAGAACAGTGCTTCGCCCGTAGTACGCGCTGAACAAATATATGCAACATTAAAAACAAATGATGTTAATCATTTCCTTATTTCTGGGATGAAAAACATCGTATTTTGAGCTTCCTCTTTTAAGGTTGGTTCTTTTAAAAATATAGTACTTGTTTTAAAGGACAGCAAAGCTGGTTGCTAAATGGGAAAGGGATAAGTACTGCATATTAACGCAATGGAAAATGTACTCCTCGTCTAAGTAAAATACACAACTTAAAACCGCAAACTCCTTGGGAGCACAGCAGTGTGGCGTCATCTGGAAAACGGGAATGAAACGGGAATGAACGTGGGACACCCGATATCCCTGTATCTACCCCAGCGCTTAGAACAGTGCCTGGCACATAGTAAGCGCTGAACAAATACCAACATTATCATCCCTCTTCTCCTCCTCCATCGCCCGCCTCACAGAGAAGCCCTGTGGCTCAGTGGAAAGAGCCCGGGCTTGGGAATCAGAAGGTCATGGGTTCTAATCCAGACGCCGCCAATTGTCAGCTGTGTGACCTTGGGCAAGTCACTTAACTCCTCTGTGCCTCAGTCACCTCATCTGTAAAATGGGGATGAAGACTGTGAGCCCCCCGTGGGACAACCTGATCACCTTGTAACCTCCCCAGCGCTTAGAACAGTGCTTTGCACACAGTAAGTGCTTAATACATGTCATCATAAAAAAGTCACTTCACTTCTCTGGGCCTCAGTGACCTCATCTGTCAAATGGGGATGAAGACTGGGAGCCCAGGTGAGACAAGCTGGTGACCTTGGATTCCCCCCCTAGCGCTTTGAACAGCGTTTGGCACGTAGTAAACGCTTAACAAAAGCCATCATTATTTATTTGTTGTTATTTACAGTGTTCTGCACATTTTAGGCACTCAAGGAATAATAATAATAATAATAATGACATCTGTTAAACGCTTACTATAATAATAATAATAATGATGGTATTTGTTAAGCACCTACTATGTGCAAAGCACTGTTCTAAGCACTGGGGAGGTTACAAGGTGATCAGGTTGTCCCACGTGGGGCTCACAGTCTTCACCCCCATTTTACAGATGAGGGAACTGAGGCACAGAAAATAATAATAATAATAATTACGGCATTTATTAAGCGCTATGTGCAAAGCACTGGTCTAAGCGCTGGGGAGGTTACAAGGTGATCGAGTTGTCCCACAGGGGGCTCACAGTCTTAATCCCCATTTTCCAGATGAGGTAACTGAGGCACAGAGAAGTGACTTGCCCAAAGTCACACAGCTGACAGTTAGCAGAGCTGGGATTCGAACCTGTGACCTCTGACTCCAAAGCCTGGGCTCTTTCCACTGAGCCACACTGCTTTGTTCAAGTCACTGTTCTAAGAGCTGGGGAGGTTACAAGGTGAGGAGCAGGGCCTGGCACATAGTAAACGCTGACCAATCAATCAATCAATCAATCATATTTATTGAGCGCTTACTGTGTGCAGAGCACTGGACTAAGCGCTTGGGAAGTACAGGTTGGCAATATATAGAGACAGTCCCTACCCAACAGTGGGCTCACAGTCTAAAAGACCAAATACCAACATTATTATTATTATTACCACATCTGCTAAGCGCTTACTATGTTCAAAGTTGAGAAGCAGCGGGGCTCAGTGGAAAAGAGCCTGGCCTTTGGAGTCAGAGGTCATGGGTTCAAATCCCGGCTCCGCCGCTTGTCAGCTCGGTGACTTTGGGCAAGTCACTTCACTTCTCTGGGCCTCAGTTAACTCATCTGTAAAATGGGGTTTAAAAACTGTGAGCCCCCCGTGGGACAACTGGATCACCTTGTATCCCCCCTCAGCGCTTAGAACGGTGCTTGGCACATAGTAAGCGCTTAATAAATGCTATTATTATTATTATTCAAAGCACCGCTCTATTTATTTTATTTCGTTAGTATGTTTGGTTTTGTTCTCGGTCTCCCCCTTTTAGACTGAGCCCGCTGTTGGGTAGGGACGGTCTCTATATGTTGCCAACCTGTACTTCCCAAGCGCTTAGTACAGTGCTTTGCACACAGTAAGCGCTCAATAAATACGATTGATTGATTGTTCTAGGAGCTGGGGGGGTTGCAAGGTGATGAGCAGTGCCTGGCAGAAAGTAAGCGCTGAACAAATACCAACATTATTATTATTATCACTCTTTTCCTCCTCCATTCATTCAATCATATTTATTGAGCGCTTCCTGTGTGCAGGGCACTGGACTAAGCGCTTGGGAAGGGCAAGCCCCTTCCTTCCTCTCCCTCTCTCCATCTCCCCCATCTTTCCTCCTTCCCTTCCCCACAGCACCTGTATCTATGTACATATGTTTGTACATATTTATTACTCTGTTTATTTATTTTACTTGTACATATCTATTCTATTTATTTTATTTTGTTAGTGCGTTTGGTTTTGTTCTCTGTCTCCCCCTTCTAGACTGTGAGCCCACTGTTGGGTAGGGGCTGTCTCTATAGTGTTGCCAACTTGGACTTCCCAAGCGCTTAGTCCAGTGCTCTGCACACAGGAAGCGCTCAATAAATACGATTGATTGATTGATCGCCCGCCTCATTCAAATGATCAACGGAAAACAAACCAAATTAAATCGCCCGCGACCTACCCGAGGCCGCGGGGGGCTCGCAGGGCCGCTGCCAGTCGCCCACAGAGGTAGGCCAAGCCCTTGGCCTCCATCTTGGCTCCTCCGCCCTGAGGGGGGCCCTTCGATGGGGGAGATACTCCTACGTCACTTCCGGTCTGGTTGTGGGCAGGGCCACAACGTGACTTTCTGTCAGGGGGCATTTCATTCATTCATTCATTCAGTCGTATTTATTGAGCGCTTCCTGTGTGCAAAGCACTGGACTAAGCGCTTGTTTGTTGGCAACCTATAGAGACAGTCCCTCGCTCATTCAGTCGTATTTATTGAGCGCTTCCTGTGTGCAGAGCACTGGACTAAGCGCTTGTTGGCAACATATAGAGACAGTCCCTCATTCATTCAGTTGTATTTATTGAGTGCTTCCTGTGTGCAAAGCACTGGACTAAGCGCTTGTTGGCAACATATAGAGACAGTCCCTCATTCATTCAGTCATTTATTGAGTGCTTTCTGTGTGCAAGGCACTGGACTGAGCGCTTGTTGGCAACATATAGAGACAGTCCCTCATTCATTCAATTGTATTGAGCTTTTATTGTGTGCAGAGCACTGGACTGAGCGCTTGTTGGTAACATATAGAGACAGTCCCTCATTCATTCAATCGTATTTATTGAGCTTTTACTGTGTGCAGAACACTGGACTAAGTGCTTGTTGCCAACCTATAGAGACAGTCCCTCATTCATTCAATTGTATTTATTGAGCTTTTACTGTGTGCAGAGCACTGGACTAAGAGCTTGTTGGTAACATAGAGAGACAGTCCCTCATTCATTCAGTCGTATTTATTGAGCGCTTCCTGTGTGCAGAGCACTGGACTAAGCGCTTGTTGCCAAGCTGTAGAGACAGTCCCTCATTCATTCAGTCGTATTTATTGAGAGCTTCCTGTGTGGAGAGCACTAGACTAAGCGCTTGTTGGCAACCTATAGAGACAGTACCTCATTCATTCAATCGTATTTATTGAGCACTTCCTGTGTGCAGAACACTGGACTAAGCGCTTGTTGGGAACATATAGAGACAGTCCCTCCTTCATTCAATTGTATTTATTGAGCTTTTACTGTGTGCAGAGCACTGGACTAAGTGCTTGTTGGCAACATATAGAGACAGTCCCTCGTTCATTCAATTGTATTTATTGAGCTTTTACTGTGTGCAGAGCACTAAGCGCTTGTTCGTTGGCAACATATGCAGTCCCTCATTCATTCAATCGCATTTATTAAGGGCTTCCTGTGTGCAGAGCACTGGACTAAGCACTTGTTGGTAACCTATAGACAGTCCCTCATTCAGTCGTATTTATTGAGCGCTTCCTGTGGGCAGAGCACTGGACTAAGCGCTTGTTGCCAACCTATAGAGACAGTCCCTCATTCATTCAGTCATATTTATTGAGCGCTTCTTGTGTGCAGAGCACTGGACTAAGCACTTGTTGGCAACCTATAGAGACAGTCCCTCATTCATTCAGTCGTATTTATTGAGTGCTTACTGTGTGCAGAGCACTGGACTAAGCACAAGTTGGCAACATATACAGTCCCTCCCTGGTTCATTCAATTGTATTTATTGAGCTTTTACTGTCTGCAGAGCACTGGACTAAGAGCTTGTTGGTAACATATAGAGACAGTCCCTCATTCATTCAGTCGTATTTATTGAGCGCTTCCTGTGTGCAGAGCACTGGACTAAGCACTTGTTTGTTGGCAACACATAGAGACAGTCCCTCATTCATTCAATCGTATTTATTGAGCGCTTCCTGTGTGCAGGGCACTAGACTAAGCGCTTGGGAAGGACAAGAGGGGGCATCGCCCGCCTCATTCAAATGTTCAACGGAAAACAACAAACAGAATCAATTGCGCAGGGCCGCTGCCAGTTGCCCACAGAGGTAGGCCAAGCCCTTGGCCTCCATCTTGGCTCCCCTGCCCTGAGGCGGGCCCTTCGGTGGGGAAGATGCCCCTACGTCACTTCCGGTCTGGCTGGGGGCAGGGCCACAACGTGACTCTCTGTCAGGGGGCATTTCATTCATTCAGTCGTATTTATTGAGCGCTTCCTGTGTGCAGAGCACTGGACTAAGTACTTGTTTGTTGGCAACCTATAGACAGTCCCTCATTCATTCAGTCGTATTTATTGAGCGCTTCCTGTGTGCAGAGCACTGGACTAAGCACTTGTTTGTTGGCAACATATAGAGACAGTCCCTAATTCATTCAATCATATTTATTGAGCGCTTCCTGTGTGCAGAGCACTGGACTAAGCGCTTGTTGGCAACCTATACAGTCCCTCACTCATTCAGTCGTGTTTATTGAGCTTTTACTGTGTGCAGAGCACTGGACTAAGCGCTTGTTGGTAACCTATAGAGTCAGTCCCTCATTCATTGAGTCGTATTTATTGAGCTTTTACTGTGTGCAGAGCACTGGACTAACCGCTTATTGGTAACATATAGAGTTAGTCCCTCATTCATTCAGTCATATTTATTGAGCGCTTCCTGTGTGCAGAGCACTGGGCTAAGTGCTTGTTTGTTTGCAACATATAGAGACAGTCCCTCATTCATTCAATCGTATTTATTGAGCGCTTCCTGTGTGCAGAGCACTGGACTAAGCGCTTGCTGGTAACATATAGAGACAGTCCCTCATTCATTCAATTGTATTTATTGAGCTTTTACTGTGTGCAGAGCACTGGACTAAGAGCTTGTTGGTAACATATAGAGACAGTCCCTCATTCATTCAGTCGTATTTATTGAGCGCTTCCTGTGTGCAGAGCACTGGACAAAGCGCTTGTTGGTAACATATGGAGACAGTCCCTCATTCATTCAATCCTATTTATTGAGCTTTTACTGTGTGCAGAGCACTAAGCGCTTGTTCGTTGGCAACATATAGAGACAGTCCCTCATTCATTCAATCGCATTTATTAAGGGCTTCCTGTCTTCAGAGCACTGGACTAAGCGCTTGTTGGTAACCTATAGAGACAGTCCCTCATTCATTCAGTCGTATTTATTGAGCACTTCCTGTGTGGAGAGCACTAGACTAAGTGCTTGTTGGCAACCTATAGAGACAGTCCCTCATTCATTCAGTCGTATTTATTGAGCACTTCCTGTGTGCAGAGCACTGGATTAAGCACTTGTTGGCAACCTATAGACACAGTCCCTCATTCATTCAGTCGTATTTATTGAGTGCTTCCTGTGTGCAGAGCACTGGACTAAGCGCTTGTTGGCAACCTATAGAGACAGTCCCTCATTCATTCAATCGTATTTATTGAGCTTTTACTGTGTGCAGAGCACTGGACTAAGCGCTTGTTGGCAACATATGGAGACAGTCCCTCATTCATTCAATCGTATTTATTGAGCTTTTACTGTGTGCAGAGCACTAGGTGCTTGTTCGTTGGCAACATATAGAGACAGTCCCTCATTCATTCAATTGCATTTATTAAGGGCTTCCTGTCTGCAGAGCACTGGACTAAGCGTTTGTTGGTAACCTATAGAGACAGTCCCTCATTCATTCAGTCGTATTTATTGAGCGCTTCCTGTGTGCAGAGCACTGGACTAAGCGCTTGTTGGCAACCTATAGAGACAGTCCCTCATTCATTCAGTCGTATTTATTGAGTGCTTACTGTGTGCAGAGCACTGGACTAAGCGCTTGTTGGCAACCTATACAGTCTCTCATTCATTCAATCGTATTTATTGAGCTTTTACTGTGTGCAGAGCACTGGACTAAGCGCTTGTTGGCAACATATAGAGACAGTCCCTCATTCATTCAATTGTATTTATTAAGCGCTTCCTGCGTGCAGAGCACTGGACTAAGCGCTTGTTTGTTGGGAACATATAGAGACAGTCCCTCATTCATTCAATCACATTTATTGAGCGCTTCCTGTGTGCAGAGCACTGGACTAAGTGCTTGTTTGTTGGCAACATATAGAGACAGTCCCTCATTCATTCAATTGTATTTATTAAGCGCTTCCTGTGTGCAGAGCACTGGACTAAGCGCTTGGAAAGTCCAAGTTGGCAATATCTAGAGACGGTCCCTACCCAACAGCGGGCTCACAGTCTGCCCAATCTCACTGTCTCTCATAGTAAGCAGCATGGCTCAATGGAAATAGCCCGGGGTTTGGAGTCAGAGGTCATGGGTTCAAACCCCAGCTCCACCAATTGTCAGCTGTGTGACCCTGGGCATGTCACTTCACTTCTCTGGGTCTCAGTTCCCTCATCTGTAAAATGGGGATTAAGATTGTGAGCCCCACGTGGGACAACCTGATCACCTTGTAACCTCCCCAGTGCTTAGAGCAGTGCTTTGCACATAGTAAGTGCTTAATAAATGCCATCATCATCATCATTATTATTATTAATAATAATCTTCCCCCCTCCTTCCCCCATCTTACCTCCTTCCCTTCCCCACAGCACCTGTATATATGTATATATGTTTGTACATATTTATTACTCTATTTATTTAGTTTACTTGTACACATCTGTTCTATTTATTTTATTTTGTTAGTATGTTTGGTTTTGTTCTCTGTCTTCCCCTTCTAGACTGTGAGCCCACTGTTGGGTAGGGACTGTCTCTATATGTTGCCAACTTGTACTTCCCAAGCGCTTAGTATAGTGCTCAATAAATACGATTGATTGATTACTCTATTTATTTTCCTTGTACATATCTATTCTATTTATTTTATTTTGTTAGTATGTTTGGTTTTGTTCTGTCTTCTGCTTTTAGACTGTGAGCCCACTGTTGGGTAGGGACCGTCTCTATATGTTGCCAGCTTGTACTTCCCAAGTGCTTAGTACAGTGCTCTGCACACAGTAAGTGCTCAATTAAATACGATTGATTGATTACTCTATTTATTTATTTTACTTGTACATATCCATTCTATTTATTTTATTTTGTTAGTATGTTTGGTTTTGTTCTCTGTCTCCCCCTTTTAGACTGTGAGCCCACTGCTGGGCAGGGACTGTCTCTCTATGTTGCCAATTTGTACTTCCCAAGCGCTTAGTACAGTGCTCTGCACATGGTAAGCGCTCAATAAATACGATTGATGATGATGATGATGTGCCAAGCACTGTTCTAAGCGCCGACATACCAAATAATCTGTCCAAATATGTTCCTCCTCCAGGCACCCGGTCGTGGATATTCTTGCCCAGTTTGCAAAAGTCTCAGGGCCCGGTCTCTTTCTTGAACAACTGTATCTATTGCATCCATAGACTCTATCACCTGAGGAGAGAAGAGGGGCAGCCGTTTTAGAAGGCTTCCAGTGGAAATTTCAAGAGAGAACAAGCTTTTTTTTAAAAAAAAAAAATGGTATTTGTTAAGTGGATACTATTTTTCAAACACTGTTCTAAGCACTGGGGTAGAGACAAAATAGTGGCTCGGACACAGTCCCTGTCCCACGAGGGGCTAGCGTTCTTAGGGAGAAGAGATATTTAGGGCTTCTCAGGCATTGTAGTCACCATCATCATCATCAATCGTATTTATTGAGCGCTTACTATGTGCAGAGCACTGTACTAAGCGCTTGGGAAGTACAAATTGGCAACATATAGAGACAGTCCCTACCCAACAGTGGGCTCACAGTCTAAAAGGGGGACACAGAGAACAAAACCAAACATACTAACAAAATAAAATAAATAGAATAGATATGTACAAGTAAAATAAATAAATAAATAAATAAATAAATACATAAATAAATAAATAAATAGAGTAATAAATATGTACAAACATATATACATATATACAGGTGCTGTGGGGAAGGGAAGGAGGTAAGATGGGGGGGATGGAGAGGGGGACGAGGGGGAGAGGAAGGAACGGACTCAGATACCCATAGCCTAAGCAAGATGATTTACCTGGGATTTATTTTACCGTCATACAGGTCTACATTTAGATTCACTTTTGGGTTTTAGATACGTACCTGGCAAGGCAGCACTGTCCATTAACCTTTCTGAAATAGTCATTCTATCTACTACTACACAGAGACAAAATGCATTCCTTCAAAACCACTGACCCTTAAATGATCCTACATACAGAAAAAAAACAAATGGGATTAGCCCAACATTTCGGAGCTGGCTTGGGGCAGGATCAGGCTTAAAATTCAAGAATTCTGACTCAATTCTCTATTGGGCCATAAAACACGTCACAGCAACGCCAATGGAGGCGAGCACTGAATTTTCAAAAGTTGAGGCGAAAAGGGAGATGAAACGGGCATATTCAAATAGCTTTTGGGGGACAGAACCATACTTAGAAAGCCTGCCAAATGCAAACAACCAGCCTATAGTCCTTAAAATGATAAGGAAGGAAAAAAAAAAGAAATAGTAGTGAAGCAGGCTGGAGGAACAATCAGTCACATCTATTGAGTCCTTACTGTTTGCAAAGCACTGTACTAAGTGCTTGGCTCTAGCAGAGTTGGTGGACATTTTCCCTGCCCATACTGAGCTTACAGTCTAGAGGGAGGGAACAGACATTAACATACATAAATAAATGACAGATACGTACCTAAGTGTTGGGGGTTTGAAGGAGGGGTGATTAAAGGGAGCAAATCCAAGTGCAAGGGGGACGCAAAAGGAAGTGAAAGAGTCTAACTGATAATCTGCTTTTTAAAAAAATTCTAAATTCAATACGCATTTCACAAACGTTTTACCTTTTCCAATCTTTCCGGGCTTGGCATTGGTAATACCTGCCGCTTGGCCTCCTGTTCTAAAGTCAGAAGCATGTTTCTCTCTTTCAAAAGAACGTACCTGCGGGAAGACAAAGAAATATGCAACGCCCTAAGAATTCTGTGTCGTGACCCCTGAATCAATCAATCGTATTTATTGAGCGCTTATTGTGTGCAGAGCACTGTAATACTGATACAGCATTTTCGACCAGCGTGTAACAATTTGGCAGGTTTTTCTTTTCTTGCAAATAACTGTGAAAACCGCAGTCACCCACTCCCTGGCGCTAATGAAAATGCCAAAATAATCTGACACTTACTGAAGGCTTGCACAAGTGATTATGGGGGAGTAAAGGAAAGAAAGTGATTTTTACTACTAATGCTTGGGGGAGAAGGGGAGCAGTGTCTGAACAAATTTCCACGTGGGCTGCATAGTGGAAAAAGTTGAAAAGTACTGCCTTAAATCCTAAAATACAGTCTACATATTAATCTAGTTGGTGTTTATTGAGCATTTACTATGTGCAGAGCACTGTACTGAGCACTCAGGACAGTCTAATACAACAGAAATGGCCCATAATGAACTTAGAGTCCAGAGATTAGTCTTTCATTTGTCCGCTGCCCACATTCTACTATTACTACTATTACTCTATTTATTTTACTTGTACATATCTATTCTATTTATTTTATTTTGTTAATATGTTTTGTTTTGTTCTCTGTCTCCCCCTTCTAGACTATGAGCCCACTGTTGGGTAGGGACCGTCTCTATATGTTGCCAACTGGTACTTCCCAAGCGCTTAGTACAGTGCTCTGCACACAGTAAGTGCTCAATAAATACGATTTACTGATTCTAACATTCAAATATACTCACAGGCTTGCAAGGTACGGGGCTGCAGAAGCATCTTTCATCAATGACAGTTTTGAAGTAACCTTACTCATTTTATATGTTGGTATTTAACAACGAAATTGGATGACACACTTGGGATATTACAGCTTGGGATCTCACCCCCCATCTTTAAGAGCTATGCCCACGGTTTCGACCTAGTCAATTTGGTGGTACAGTTGAAATAGTTCCATTACGTGAAGTGTGAAATACTTACCAAAGTTTATGTAAATCTTCATTACTCTTGGTTCTTATTTGTTCACAGGTCCATGCAGCCCCTAGTGAAAGTTATAAATTTATAATGGGCATGCATTTTCACTTGATTACATTTTTAAACACTGTCTCCCACTTACAGAAAACTTAATCTGTGAGAGTAGGAACAGGAAAAGCATAAATAAATGAAATCCACAAATACTCCTGCAGCCTCATTCCAGTCCAGAGTTCCAAACTTCCCTCTCGCGCTCAATAAACACTGACCGATTTCTTTTATAGTTGCTTGGTAGCAAAGCTGATCAATTTACATTTCATTTTCTGTACAACCACCCCTATTCACCTAATGGTGCAGGCGTGAAAAGCGGACCGTCGAGATGCCAAAGCCAGGAGCCTGGAAATCTAACCCTAAAAATAGAGAGTCAAGGACTGATATTTCTTGACTAGATCTCTACAAAAGCCTCAAAAATATAAATTTAAAACAAAAACGCCTCACCCGATTTGACCGTTTCCGCTCCCCAGTTTTTGGGGTCATCAAAAAATTCCTCCAGCCCTTTCCTTGACGAAGAAACATGAAGAAATCTACAATGGTGAACCGGTGCGACTTGTGAGGTACTCTTGTAAAACTGACTGAGAGCAAACCTAAAGAAGCAAATGAAGTCACAATATTCATTCATTCATTCAATCGTATTTATTGAGCGCTTACTGTGTGCAGAGCACTATACTAAGCGCTTGGGAAGTACAAGTTGGCAACATAGAGAGACGGTCCCTACCCAACAGCGGGCTCACAGTCTAGAAGGGGGAGACAGACAACAAAACATACTAACAAAATAAAATAAATGGAATATGTGCAAATAAAATAGAGTAATAAATACGTACAAACATATACATATATACAAGTGCTGTGGGGAGGGGAAGGAGAGAAGCAGCGTGACTCAGTGGAAAGAGCCCGAGCTTTGGAGTTCGAGGTCATGGGTTCAAATCCCAGCTCAACCAATTGTCAGCTGTGACTTTGGGCAAGTCACTTCACTTCTCTGGGCCTCAGTTTCCTCATCTGTAAAATGGGGATGAAGACTGTGAGCCATCCTCCCGCCACCGTGGGGCAACCTGATCACCTTGTAACCTCCCCAGCGCTTATGTGCCTTGCACATAGTAAGTGCTTAATAAATGCCATTATTATTATTATATTATTATTATTATAAGGCGGGGGGATAGGGAGGGGGAGAGGAAGGAGGGGGCTCAGTCTGGGAAGGCCTCCCGCTTAGAACAGTGCCTTGCACATAGTAAGCGCTTAATAAATGCCATTATTATTATTATTATTATATTATTATTATTATTATAAGGCGGGGGGGTGGGGAGGGGGAGAGGAAGGAGGGGGCTCAGTCTGGAAACAGTGCTTCGCCCGTAGTATGCGCTGAACAAATATATGCAACATTAAAAACAAGTGATGTTAATCATTTCCTTATTGCTGGGATGAAAAACATCGTATTTTGAGCTTCCTCTTTTAAAGTTGGTTCTTTAAAAAATATAGTATTTGTTTTAAAGGACAGCGAAGCTGGTTGCTAAATGGGAAAGGGATAAGTACTGCATATTAACGCAATGGAAAATGTACTCCTCGTCTAAGTAAAATACACAACTTAAAACTGCAAACTCCTTGTGAGCACAGCAGTGTGGCCTCATCTGGAAAACGGGAATGAAGCGGGAATGAAACGGGAATGAACGTGGGACAACCCGATATCCCTGTATCTACCCCAGCACTTGGAACAGTGCCTGGCACATAGTAAGCGCTGAACAAATACCAACATTATCATCACTCTTCTCCTCCTCCATCGCCCGCCTCACAGAGAAGCCCTGTGGCTCAGTGGAAAGAGCCCGGGCTTGGGAATCAGAAGGTCATGGGTTCTAATCCAGACGCCGCCAATTGTCAGCTGTGTGACCTTGGGCAAGTCACTTAACTCCTCTGTGCCTCAGTCACCTCATCTGTAAAATGGGGATGAAGACTCTGAGCCCCCCGTGGGACAATCTGATCACCTTGTAACCTCCCCAGCGCTTAGAACCGTGCTTTGCACACAGTAAGTGCTTAATAAATGTCATCATAAAAAAGTCACTTCACTTCTCTGGGCCTCAGTGGCCTCATCTGTCAAATGGGGATGAAGACTGGGAGCCCAGGTGGGACACGCTGGTGACCTTGGATTCCCCCCCTAGCGCTTTGAACAGCGTTTGGCACGTAGTAAATGCTTAACAAAAGCCATCGTTATTTATTTGTTGTTACTTACAGTGTTCTGCACATTTTAGGCGCTCAAGGAATAATAATAATAATAATGACATCTGTTAAACGCTTACTATAATAATAATAATAATAATAATGATAATGATGGTATTTGTTAAACGCCTACTATGTGCAAAGCACTGTTCTAAGCACTGGGGAGGTTACAAGGTGATCAGGATGTCCCACGTGGGGCTCACAGTCTTCACCCCCATTTTACAGATGAGGGAACTGAGGCACAGAAAATAATAATAATAATAATTACGGCATTTATTAAGCGCTTACTATGTGCAAAGCACTGTTCTAAGCGCTGGGGAGGTTACAAGGTGATCGAGTTGTCCCACAGGGGGCTCACAGTCTTAATCCCCATTTTCCAGATGAGGTAACTGAGGCACAGAGAAGTGACTTGCCCAAAGTCACACAGCTGACAGTTAGCAGAGCTGGGATTCGAACCTGTGACCTCTGACTCCAAAGCCTGGGCTCTTTCCACTGAGCCACACTGCTTTGTTCAAGTCACTGTTCTAAGAGCTGGGGAGGTTACAAGGTGAGGAGCAGGGCCTGGCACATAGTAAACGCTGACCAATCAATCAATCAATCAATCATATTTATTGAGCGCTTACTGTGTGCAGAGCACTGGACTAAGCGCTTGGGAAGTACAGGTTGGCAATATATAGAGACAGTCCCTACCCAACAGTGGGCTCACAGTCTAAAAGACCAAATACCAACATTATTATTATTATTACCACATCTGCTAAGCGCTTACTATGTTCAAAGTTGAGAAGCAGCGGGGCTCAGTGGAAAAGAGCCTGGCCTTTGGAGTCAGAGGTCATGGGTTCAAATCCCGGCTCCGCCGCTTGTCAGCTCGGTGACTTTGGGCAAGTCACTTCACTTCTCTGGGCCTCAGTTAACTCATCTGTAAAATGGGGTTTAAAAACTGTGAGCCCCCCGTGGGACAACTGGATCACCTTGTATCCCCCCTCAGCGCTTAGAACGGTGCTTGGCACATAGTAAGCGCTTAATAAATGCTATTATTATTATTATTCAAAGCACCGCTCTATTTATTTTATTTCGTTAGTATGTTTGGTTTTGTTCTCGGTCTCCCCCTTTTAGACTGAGCCCGCTGTTGGGTAGGGACGGTCTCTATATGTTGCCAACCTGTACTTCCCAAGCGCTTAGTACAGTGCTTTGCACACAGTAAGCGCTCAATAAATACGATTGATTGATTGTTCTAGGAGCTGGGGGGGTTGCAAGGTGATGAGCAGTGCCTGGCAGAAAGTAAGCGCTGAACAAATACCAACATTATTATTATTATCACTCTTTTCCTCCTCCATTCATTCAATCATATTTATTGAGCGCTTCCTGTGTGCAGGGCACTGGACTAAGCGCTTGGGAAGGGCAAGCCCCTTCCTTCCTCTCCCTCTCTCCATCTCCCCCATCTTTCCTCCTTCCCTTCCCCACAGCACCTGTATCTATGTACATATGTTTGTACATATTTATTACTCTGTTTATTTATTTTACTTGTACATATCTATTCTATTTATTTTATTTTGTTAGTGCGTTTGGTTTTGTTCTCTGTCTCCCCCTTCTAGACTGTGAGCCCACTGTTGGGTAGGGGCTGTCTCTATAGTGTTGCCAACTTGTACTTCCCAAGCGCTTAGTCCAGTGCTCTGCACACAGGAAGCGCTCAATAAATACGATTGATTGATTGATCGCCCGCCTCATTCAAATGATCAACGGAAAACAAACAAAATTAAATCGCCCGCGACCTACCCGAGGCCGCGGGGGGCTCGCAGGGCCGCTGCCAGTCGCCCACAAAGGTAGGCCAATCCCTTGGCCTCCATCTTGGCTCCTCCGCCCTGAGGGGGGCCCTTCGATGGGGGAGATGCTCCTACGTCACTTCCGGTCTGGTTGTGGGCAGGGCCACAACGTGACTTTCTGTCAGGGGGCATTACATTCATTCATTCATTCAGTCGTATTTATTGAGCGCTTCCCGTGTGCAAAGCACTGGACTAAGCGCTTGTTTGTTGGCAACCTATAGAGACAGTCCCTCGCTCATTCAGTCGTATTTATTGAGCGCTTCCTGTGTGCAGAGCACTGGACTAAGCGCTTGTTGGCAACATATAGAGACAGTCCCTCATTCATTCAGTTGTATTTATTGAGTGCTTCCTGTGTGCAAAGCACTGGACTAAGCGCTTGTTGGCAACATATAGAGACAGTCCCTCATTCATTCAGTCATTTATTGAGTGCTTTCTGTGTGCAAGGCACTGGACTGAGCGCTTGTTGGCAACATATAGAGACAGTCCCTCATTCATTCAATTGTATTGAGCTTTTATTGTGTGCAGAGCGCTGGACTGAGCGCTTGTTGGTAACATATAGAGACAGTCCCTCATTCATTCAATCGTATTTATTGAGCTTTTACTGTGTGCAGAACACTGGACTAAGTGCTTGTTGCCAACCTATAGAGACAGTCCCTCATTCATTCAATTGTATTTATTGAGCTTTTACTGTGTGCAGAGCACTGGACTAAGAGCTTGTTGGTAACATAGAGAGACAGTCCCTCATTCATTCAGTCGTATTTATCGAGTGCTTCCTGTGTGCAGAGCACTGGACTAAGCGCTTGTTGCCAAGCTGTAGAGACAGTCCCTCATTCATTCAGTCGTATTTATTGAGAGCTTCCTGTGTGGAGAGCACTAGACTAAGCGCTTGTTGGCAACCTATAGAGACAGTACCTCATTCATTCAATCGTATTTATTGAGCACTTCCTGTGTGCAGAACACTGGACTAAGCGCTTGTTGGGAACATATAGAGACAGTCCCTCCTTCATTCAATTGTATTTATTGAGCTTTTACTGTGTGCAGAGCACTGGACTAAGTGCTTGTTGGCAACATATAGAGACAGTCCCTCGTTCATTCAATTGTATTTATTGAGCTTTTACTGTGTGCAGAGCACTAAGCACTTGTTCGTTGGCAACATATGCAGTCCCTCATTCATTCAATCGCATTTATTAAGGGCTTCCTGTGTGCAGAGCACTGGACTAAGCGCTTGTTGGTAACCTATAGACAGTCCCTCATTCAGTCGTATTTATTGAGCGCTTCCTGTGTGCAGAGCACTGGACTAAGCGCTTGTTGCCAACCTATAGAGACAGTCCCTCATTCATTCAGTCGTATTTATTGAGAGCTTCCTGTGTGGAGAGCACTAGACTAAGCGCTTGTTGGCAACCTATAGAGACAGTCCCTCATTCATTCAGTTGTATTTATTGAGCGCTTCCTGTGTGCAGAGCACTGGACTAAGCGCTTGTTGGTAACATATAGAGACAGTCCCTCGTTCATTCAATTATATTTATTGAGCTTTTACTGTGTGCAGAGCACTGGACTAAGAGCTTGTTGGTAACATAGAGAGACAGTCCCTCATTCATTCAGTCGTATTTATTGAGCGCTTCCTGTGTGCAGAGCACTGGACTAAGCGCTTGTTTGTTGGCAACACATAGAGACAGTCCCTCATTCATTCAGTCATATTTATTGGGCGCTTCTTGTGTGCAGGGCACTGGACTAAGTGCTTGGGAAGGACAAGAGGGGGTATCGCCCGCCTCATTCAAATGTTCAACGGAAAACAACAAACAGAATCAAATCGCGCAGGGCCGCTGCCAGTTGCCCACAGAGGTAGGCCAAGCCCTTGGCCTCCATCTTGGCTCCCCTGCCCTGAGGCGGGCCCTTCGGTGGGGGAGATGCCCCTACGTCACTTCCGGTCTGGCTGGGGGCAGGGCCACAACGTGACTCTGTCAGGGGGCATTTCATTCATTCAATCGTATTTATTGAGCGCTTCCTGTGTGCAGAGCACTGGACTAAGCGCTTGTTGGCAACCTATACATCCCTCATTCATTCAATTGTATTTATTGAGCTTTTACTGTGGGCAGAGCACTGGACTAAGCACTTGTTGGCAACATATACAGTCCCTCATTCATTCAATCGTATTTATTAAGGGCTTCCTGTGTGCAGAGCACTGGACTAAGCGCTTGTTGGCAACCTATAGAGACAGTCCCTCATTCATCATCATCATCATCATCATCATCAATCGTATTTATTGAGCGCTTACTATGTGCAGAGCACTGTACTAAGCGCTTGGGAAGTACAAATTGGCAACATATAGAGACAGTCCCTACCCAACAGTGGGCTCACAGTCTAAAAGGGGGAGACAGAGACCAAACATACTAACAAAATAAAATAAATAGAATAGATATGTACAAATAAATTAATTAAATAAATAAATAGAGTAAAAAAAATATGTACAAACATATATACATATATACAGGTGCTGTGGGGAAGGGAGGGAGGTAAGATGGGGGGATGGAGAGGGGGGCGAGGGGGAGAGGAAGGAAGGGGCTCAGTCTGGGAGGGCCTCCTGGAGGAGGTGAGCTCTCAGCAGGGCCTTGAAGGGAATTCATTCATTCAATCACATTTATTGAGCGCTTCCTGTGTGCAGAGCACTGGCCTAAAAGCTTGTTGGCAACATATAGAGACAGTCCCTCATTCATTCAATCGTATTTATTGGGCGCTTCTTGTGTGCAGAGCACTGGACTGAGCGCTTGTTGGCAACCTATAGAGACAGTCCCTCATTCATTCAATCGTATTTATTGAGCGCTTCCTGTGTGCAGAGCACTGGACTAAGCGCTTGTTGGCAACCTATACAGTCCCTCACTCAGTCGTATTTATTGAGCTTTTACTGTGTGCAGAGCACTGGACTAAGCGCTTGTTGGTAACCTATAGAGTCAGTCCCTCATTCATTGAGTCGTATTTATTGAGCTTTTACTGTGTGCAGAGCACTGGACTAACCGCTTATTGGTAACATATAGAGTTAGTCCCTCATTCATTCAGTCATATTTATTGAGCGCTTCCTGTGTGCAGAGCACTGGGCTAAGCGCTTGTTTGTTTGCAACATATACAGTCCCTCATTCATTCAATCGTATTTATTGAGCGCTTCCTGTGTGCAGAGCACTGGACTAAGCGCTTGCTGGTAACATATAGAGACAGTCCCTCATTCATTCAATTGTATTTATTGAGCTTTTACTGTGTGCAGAGCACTGGACTAAGAGCTTGTTGGTAACATATAGAGACAGTCCCTCATTCATTCAATTGTATTTATTGAGCTTTTACTGTGTGCAGAGCACTGGACTAAGCGCTTGTTGGTAACATATGGAGACAGTCCCTCATTCATTCAATCGTATTTATTGAGCTTTTACTATGTGCAGAGCACTAAGCGCTTGTTCGTTGGCAACATATAGAGACAGTCCCTCATTCATTCAATCGCATTTAGTAAGGGCTTCCTGTCTTCAGAGCACTGGACTAAGCGCTTGTTGGTAACCTATAGAGACAGTCCCTCATTCATTCAGTCGTATTTATTGAGCGCTTCCTGTGTGCAGAGCACTGGACTAAGTGCTTGTTAGCAACCTATAGAGACAGGCCCTCATTCATTCAGTCGTATTTATTGAGTGCTTACTGTGTGCAGAGCACTGGACTAAGCGCTTGTTGGCAACCTATACAGTCTCTCATTCATTCAATCGTATTTATTGAGCTTTTACTGTGTGCAGAGCACTGGACTAAGCGCTTGTTGGCAACATATAGAGACAATCCCTCATTCATTCAATTGTATTTATTAAGCGCTTCCTGTGTGCAGAGCACTGGACTAAGCGCTTGTTTGTTGGGAACATATAGAGACAGTCCCTCATTCATTCAATCACATTTATTGAGCGCTTCCTGTGTGCAGAGCACTGGACTAAGTGCTTGTTTGTTGGCAACATATAGAGACAGTCCCTCATTCATTCAATTGTATTTATTAAGCGCTTCCTGTGTGCAGAGCACTGGACTAAGCGCTTGGAAAGTCCAAGTTGGCAATATCTAGAGATGGTCCCTACCCAACAGCGGGCTTACAGTCTGCCCAATCTCACAGTTTCTCACAGTAAGCAGCATGGCTCAATGGAAATAGCCCGGGGTTTGGAGTCGGAGGTCATGGGTTCAAACCCCAGCTCCACCAATTGTCAGCTGTGTGACCCTGGGCCTGTCACTTCACTTCTCTGGGTCTCAGTTCCCTCATCTGTAAAATGGGGATTAAGATTGTGAGCCCCACGTGGGACAACCTGATCACCTTGTAACCTCCCCAGCGCTTAGAGCAGTGCTTTGCACATAGTAAGTGCTTAATAAATGCCATCATCATCATCATTATTATTATTAATAATAATCTTCCCCCCCACCTTCCCCCATCTTACCTCCTTCCCTTCCCCACAGCACCTGTATATATGTATATATGTTTGTACATATTTATTACTCTATTTATTTAGTTTACTTGTACACATCTATTCTATTTATTTTATTTTGTTAGTATGTTTGGTTTTGTTCTCTGTCTTCCCCTTCTAGACTGTGAGCCCACTGTTGGGTAGGGACTGTCTCTATATGTTGCCAAGTTGGACTTCCCAAGCGCTTAGTATAGTGCTCAAAAAATACGATTGATTGATTGATTACTCTATTTATTTTACTTGTACATATCTATTCTATTTATTTTATTTTGTTAGTATGTTTGGTTTTGTTCTGTCTTCTCCTTTTAGACTGTGAGCCTGTTGTTGGGTAGGGACCGTCTCTATATGTTGCCAGCTTGTACTTCCCAAGTGCTTAGTACAGTGCTCTGCACACAGTAAGCGCTCAATTAAATACGATTGATTGATTACTCTATTTATTTATTTATTTTACTTGTACATATCCATTCTATTTATTTTATTTTGTTAGTATGTTTGGTTTTGTTCTCTGTCTCCCCCTTCTAGACTGTGAGCCCACTGTTGGGTAGGGACCGTCTCTATATGTTGCCAACTTGTAATTCCCAAGCGCTTAGTACAGTGCTCTGCACACAGTAAGCGCTCAATAAATACGACTGATTGATTGATTGATTGGGCCTCAATTCCCTCATCTGTAAAATGGGGATTAAGATTGTGAGCCCCACGTGGGACAATGATCACCTTGCAACCCCCTCAGCGCTTAGAACAGTTTTTGGCAGATAGTAAGCACTTAATAAATGCCATCATCATTATGATTGTTATTAGCGCTTAGAACAGTGCTTTGCACATAGTAAGCTGTTAATAAATGCCATTATTATTATTATTATTATTATTATTATTATTATTAATCTTTCCGAGGCGGGCTCTTCGTGTGTGTGGAGAGGGGATTCCCTACGTCACTTCCGTCCCGGCTGTGGGGCGGGCCCACCAATATGGCGGCCGGGGGGCGGGCTCCTCGTGTGTGTGGAGAGGGGATTCCCTACGTCACTACCGTCCCGGCTGTGGGGCGGGCCCACCAATATGGCGTCCGGGGGCGGGCCCAGTATGGCGGCCGGGGGCGGGCCTAGTATGGTGGCCGGGGGCGGGCTCCTCGTGTGTGTGGAGAGGGGATTCCCTACGTCACTTCCGGCCCGGGTGTGGGGGGCGGGCCCACCAATATGGCGGCCGGGGGCGGGCCTAGTATGGTGGCCGGGGGCGGGCTCCTCGTTTGTGTAGGGGGGCTCCCTACGTCACTTCCGTCCCGGCTGTGGGGCGGGCCCACCAATATGGCGTCCGGGGGCGGGCCCACCAATATGGCGGCCGGGGGCGGGCCCAATGTGGCGCCAGGGGGCGGGTCCGGGGGCGGGCCCACCATCATCATCATCATCATCATCATCATCATCATCATCATCATCATCATCAATAATCATCAATAATCATCAATCATCATCATCAATCGTATTTATTGAGCGCTTACTATGTACTAAGCGCTTGGGAAGTACAAATTGGCAACCTACAGAGACAGTCCCTACCCAGCAGCGGGCTCACAGTCTAAAAGGGGGGAGACAGCGAACAAAACCAAACATACTAACAAAATGAAATAAATAGAATAGATAGGTACAAGTAAAATAAATAAATAAATAGAGTAATAAATATGTACAAATATATTTGCATATATGCAGGTATATATATACACACATACAGTATATGTACATAATATATATAATATATAACATATAACACACATATATTATATATATATATGTGCATATACATTATATACGATAATATTATATATTATATAATACACGTAATATATAATATTATATATTCTATGTAATATATGTATGATATATAATATATTATAATGCATTATATATTATATTATATATTATATTATATATGCTATATATTATATTATTTATATTATATATTATATATTATTATTTTATATTATATATTACAATATATTATATATAATAATATATGTATATACAGTATATATATACTATATATATTATTATATATTATAACATATATTACATATAATAATACACGTATACACAGTATATGTATACTGTATATATACAGTATATATACACAGTATACATACATATACTATATATGCAGCATGTATACAGTATATATGTATATATACACACATATATAGTGTACATATATACACATATATGGCGGCCGGGGGCGGGCCCAACATGGCGTCCGGGGGCGGGCGCAGGCGCAGTGGGCGATGGGGTCGTCGTGGTCGTCGTCATGGCGGCCATGAGCTCGTTGCTGCGGGCCTGTGTGGGAGCGGGCCCGTGGGCCCGTGGGCTGGGGGGGTCCGTCCTCCTCCCCCTCCCCCTCCGGCGGTGGCGGCGGCGGCCCCCCTCCCCGGGGTCGGTGGGTAGGTGGCGGGACCCCCGGGGGGCGGCGGGGGCCGGGGACCCCGGTGACCTTGCCCGCCCGGAGCCCCGCCATGGCCAAAGAACCGACATTCCTAGGCCTCACTGGAGCCTCCGCCGCGGCCCTGAGGCGACAGCCGGCTATGCAGACTTATTCGATTTATTTTATCTTGTTAATATCTTTGGTCATTTGACTGAGCCCCTTCCTTCCTCTCCCCCTCATCCCCCTCTCCATCCCCCCATCTTACCTCCTTCCCTTCCCCACAGCGCCTGTATATCTGTATATATGTTTGTACATATTTATTACTCTATTTAACTTGTACATATCTATTCTATTTATTTTATTTTGTTAGTATGCTTGGTTTTGTTCTCTGTCTCCCCCTTTTAGACTGTGAGCCCACTGTTGGGTAGGGACTGTCTCTATAGGTTGCCAATTTGTACTTCCCAAGCGCTTAGTACAGTGCTCTGCACATCGTAAGCGCTCAATAAATATGATTGATTGATTTGACGTGTCGTTTGTCACAGCCCGCCGTGGCTCAGTGGAAAGAGCCCGGGCTTTGGAGTCAGAGGTCAAGGGTTCAAATCCCGGCCCTGCCACTTGTCAGCTGGGTGACTTTGGGCCAGTCACTTTGTATTTATTGAGCGCTTCCTGTGTGCAGAGCACTGGACTGAGCGCTTGCTGGTAACCTATAGAGACAGTCCCTCATTCATTCAGTCGTATTTACTGAGCGCTTCCTGTGTGCAGAGCACTAGACTAAGCGCTTGTTGGCAGCCTATAGAGACAGTCCCTCATTCATTCAGTTGTATTTATTGAGCGCTTCCTGTGTGCAGAGCACTGGACTGAGCGCTTGTTGGCAACCTATAGAGACAGTCCCTCATTCATTCAGTCGTATTTATTGAGCGCTTCCTGTGTGCAGAGCACTGGACTAAGCGCTTGTTTGTTGGCAACATATAGACAGTCCCTCATTCATTCAGTCGTATTTATTGAGCGCTTCTTGTGTGCAGAGCACTGGACTGAGCGCTTGCTGGTAACCTATAGAGACAGTCCCTCATTCATTCAGTCGTATTTATTGAGCGCTTCCTGTGTGCAGAGCACTGGACTGAGCGCTTGTTGGCAACCTATAGAGACAGTCCCTCATTCATTCAGTCGTATTTATTGAGCACTTCCTGTGTGCAGAGCACTGGACTGAGCACTTGTTGGCAACCTATAGAGACAGTCCCTCATTCATTCAGTCGTATTTATTGAGCGCTTCCTGTGTGCAGAGCACTGGACTAAGCGCTTGTTGGCAACCTAAAGAGACAGTCCCTCATTCATTCAGTCGTATTTATTGAGCGCTTCCTGTGTGCAGAGCACTGGACTGAGCACTTGTTGGCAACCTATAGAGACAGTCCCTCATTCATTCAGTCGTATTTATTGAGCGCTTCCTGTGTGCAGAGCACTGGACTAAGCGCTTGTTGGCAACCTAAAGAGACAGTCCCTCATTCATTCAGTCGTATTTATTGAGCGCTTCCTGTGTGCAGAGCACTGGACTAAGCGCTTGTTGGCAACCTATAGAGACAGTCCCTCATTCATTCAGTCGTATTTATTGAGCGCTTCCTGTGTGCAGAGCACTGGACTAAGCGCTTGTTGGCAACCTAAAGAGACAGTCCCTCATTCATTCAGTCATATTTATTGAGCGCTTCCTGTGTGCAGAGCACTGGACTAAGCGCTTGTTGGCAACCTATAGAGACAGTCCCTCATTCATTCAATCGTATTTAGAAACTGACATTTCTAGGCCTCACCGGGGCCTAGACAGCCGGCTGCCGGCACTATGTACGCTTATTCGATTTATTTTATCTTGTTAATATCTTTGGTTTGGTCATTTGATGTGTCATTTGTCACAGCCCGCCGTGGCTCAGTGGAAAGAGCCCGGGCTTTGGAGTCAGAGGTCATGGGTTCAAATCCTGGCCCTGCCAGGTGTCAGCAGGGTGACTTTGGGCAAGTCACTTCACTTCTCTGGGCCTCGGTTCCCTCATCTGGAAAATGGGGATTAATAATAATGGCATTTATTAAGCATTTACTATGTGCAGAGCACTGTTCTAAGCACTGGGGAATTTACAAGGTGATCAGGTTGTCCCCCGGGGGGCTCACAGTCTTCATCCCCATTTTACAGATGAGGGAACTGAGGCCCAGAGAAGTGAAGTGACTTGCCCAAAGTCACACAGCTGACGAGTGGTGGAGCAGGGATTTGAACCCATGACCTCTGACTCCAAAGCCCGTGCTTTTTCCACTGAGCCACGCTGCTTCTCAAACGTAAAGTTTGATCTGTAAAATGGGGATTGACTTTGAGCCCCCGCCGTGGGACAACCTGATCACCTTGTAACCTCCCCAGCGCTTAGAACAGTGCTTGGCACATAGTAAGCGCTTAATAAATGCCATTATTATTATTATTATTATTTATTTGTCTCCCCCTTCTAGCCTGTGAGCCCACTGTTGGGTAGGGACCGGCTCTAGATGTTGCCAACTTGTACTTAGTACAGTGCTGTGCACACAGTAAGCGCTCAATCAATACGATTGATTGATTGATTAACACCAGCCTTTCGGGGTGGGGGTGGGGATTGAGGACCAGTCCCCACCCAAGCGCTTAGTACAGTGCTCCGCACACAGTAAGCGCTCAATAAATGGAGACCGGGCGGTTGGCCTACCAATGCGGGCGACTGGCCACCTTGCTGAGGGTTTCCAGGTTCATCATCATCAGTCGTATTTATTGAGCGCTTACTGTGTGCAGAGCACTGTACTAAGCGCTTGGGAAGTACAAGTTGGCAACATATAGAGACAGTCCCTACCCAACAGTGGGCTAAAACGGGTTGGCTTTTCATCGGTGCAAAGCACTGTTCTAAGCGCTGGGGAGGATGTATGTATATATGTTTGTACATTCATTCATGCAGTCGTATTTATTGAGCGCTTACTGTGTGCAGAGCACTGGACTAAGCGCTTGGGAAGGACAATTTGTTGGCATCTAGAGACGGCCCCTCCACAGCAGTGGGCTCACAGTCTAGAAGGGGGAGACAGACTACATTCATTCATTCAATCGTATTTATGGAGCGCTTACTGTGTGCAGAGCACTGTACTAAGCGCCTGGGAAGCACAAGTTGGCAACATATAGAGACGGTCCCTACCCAACAGTGGGCTCACAGTCTAGAAGGGGGAGACAGGCAACAAAACATATTAACAATATGTTTTACTACTACTAATAATAATTGTACTTGTTAAGCACTTACTACTACTGCTAATAATGGTACTTGTTAAGCGCTTACTACTAATAATAGTAATGGTACTTGTTAAGCACTTACTACTAATAATAGTGGTACTTGTTAAGCACTTACTACTAATAATGGTACTTGTTAAGCACTTACTACTACTACTAATAATAATGGTACTTGTTAAGCGCTTACTACTAATAATAATGGTGCTTGTTAAGCACTTACTACTACTACTAATAATGGTACTTGTTAAGTGCTTATTACTACTACTAATAGTGGTACTTGTTAAGTGCTTACTACACCTCATCTGTAAAGTGGGGTTTAAGACTGTGAGCCCTCCGTGGGACAACCTGATCACCCTGTATCCTCCCCAGTGCTTAGAACAGTGCTCTGCACATAGTAAGCACTTAATAAATGCCATCATTATTATTATTATTATTACTAATAATGGTACTTACTACTACTACTAATAATGGTACTTGTTACGTGCTTACTACTAATAATGGTACTCGTTAAGCACTTACTACTAATAATAGTGGTACTTGTTAAGTGCTTACTACTAATAATGGTACTCGTTAAGCACTTACTACTAATAATAGTGGTACTTGTTACGTGCTTACTACTAATAATGGTACTCGTTAAGCACTTACTACTAATAATAGTGGTACTTGTTAAGTGCTTACTGCTAATGGTGCTCGTTAAGCACTTACTACTAACAATAGTGGTACTTGTTAAGTGCTTACTACTAATAATAATGGTACTTGTTAAGTGCTTACTACTACTAATAATGGTACTTGTTAAGCGCTTACTACTACTAATAATGGTACTTAAGTGCTTACTAATAATAATAATAATGGTACTTGTTAAGCGCTTACTGCTACTGATAATAGTACTTGTTAAGCGCTTACTGCTACTACTAATAATGGTACTTGTTCAGCACTTACTACTACTAGTAATAATGGTACTTGTTAAGTGCTTACTACAACTAATAATAATGGTACTCGTTAAGCGCTTACTACTAATAATAGTGGTACTTGTTAAGCGCTTGCTACTACTAATAATAATGGTACTTGTTAAGTGCTTACTACTGCTACTAATAATGGTACTTGTTAAGCACTTACTACTAATAATAGTGGTACTTGTTAAGTGCTGACTACTAATAATGGTGCTCATTAAGCACTTACTACTAATAATAGTGGTACTTGTTAAGTGCTTACTACTAATAATAATGGTACTTGTTAAGTGCTTACTACTACTAATAATGGTACTTGTTAAGCGCTTGCTACTAATAATAATGGTACTTAAGCGCTTACTGCTAATAATAATAATGGTACTTGTTAAGCGCTTCCTGCTACTACTAATAGTACTTGTTAAGCGCTTACTGCTACTACTAATAATGGTACTTGTTAAGCACTTACTACTACTAGTAATAATGGTACTTGTTAAGTGCTTACTACTAATAATAATGGTACTTGTTAAGCGCTTACTACTACTAATAATAATGGTACTTGTTAAGTGCTTACTACTGCTACTAATAATGGTACTTGTTAAGCACTTACTACTACTAATAATAATGGTACTCGTTAAGCGCTTACTACTAATAATAGTGGTACGTGTTAAGCGCTTGCTACTACTAATAATAATGGTACTTGTTAAGTGCTTACTACTGCTACTAATAATGGTACTTTTTAAGCACTTACTACTACTAATAATAATGGTACTCGTTAAGCGCTTACTACTAATAATAGTGGTACTTGTTAAGCACTTACTACTACTAATAATAATGGTACTTGTTAAGCGCTTATAATAATAATAATTATGGGATTTATTAAGCACTTACTATGTGCAAAGCACTGTTACAGGGTGATCAGGTTGTCCCACGGGGGCTCACGGTCTTAATCCCCATTTTTACAGATGAGGGAACTGAGGCCCAGAATGCCTGTAAGCCCAGTTACAGATGAGGAAACAGGCCCTCAGAGGTTAAGTGACATGTTCAAGGTCACTCAGCAAGCCACCGGCAGAACCGGGACTAGAATTCAGGTCTTTCGGCCAGATCTTTCCACCACACCACACTGCCTCTCGGGAAGGGCGGTCACGGCCTTCTGCCCCCAAGACGGGAAGCCGCTCGATTCCAGAAATATTTGAGTGGCGGCGGAGTGAAAAATATCTGTGTTCGACTTTCCTGAATCCAAGATTAAACATGCAACAGAAAGGAAGAACAGGCACATCGGTGTGTTTAAAGTGACTGGCAATATTGGAGGCCTTCGGGACCTCAACTTTACTGCGTCACCTGTAACCCAAACTAATTTCACCTACCAAGACCTGTAGACACCGAAATGATCCGTGATTATGTGGTTTGATTTTTTTTTTGCCCCCAGATACTCCTGGTCTCATTGCTTTTAGACTGTAAGCCCACTGTTGCGTAGGGACTGTCTCTATATGTTGCCATCTTGTACTTCCCAAGCGCTCAGTACAGTGCTCTGCACACAGTAAGCGCTCAATAAATACGATTGATTGATTGCTCACGTATTTTGCAGATGACGTAGCAGGCTGTTTTTAATATTTCCAGCTCCAGTACGTCATAGCGGCGGCCATGGTAAAAGAATGTTCATCATTAAGCCCTCACACTTTTATGACAACCGTTTTTTGAATTTGTTGGTAAGTCCCGTTCTGCTTACTTTATCATTCTGAATATTTTGCCTTGGAAGGAGAGTCTGCATTTTGTGGACTCTTATCACTGTGAGCCCACTGTTGGGTAGGGACCGTCTCTATATGTTGCCAATTTGTACTTCCCAAGCGCTCAGTACAGTGCTCTGCACATAGTAAGCGCTCAATAAATACGATTGATGATGGTGATGATGATCTGAAAGCGCGGTAATAATAATAATAATAATTGTGGTATTTGTTAAGCACCTACTATGTGCCAGGCACTGTACTAAGTGGTGGGGTGGATCCAAGCAGATTGGGTTGGGCACGGTCCCTGTCCCGCGTGGGGCTCACAATCGTAATCCCTATTTTACAGTAGAGATAAAGTATTTATTTTATTTTGTTAGTATGTTTGGTTTTGTTCTCTGTCTCCCCCTTTTAGACTGTGAGCCCGCTGTTGGGTAGGGACTGTTTCTATATGTTGCCAATTTGTACCTCCCAAGCGCTTAGTACAGTGCTCTGCACAGAGTAAGCGCTCAATAAATGCGATTGATGATGATGATGGTAACCGAGGCAGGAGAAGCGAAATGACCTACCCAAGGCCACACAGCAGACAAGTGGCGGAGCCGGGATTAGAATTCATGACCTTCTGACGCCCAGGCCCATTAAGTTCCATGATGTTTACTGAAACTTTAATTTCCTTCCTTCTCAAGTGTCTGGATTTAAAAAAAAAAATACTAAGATGTCATCATCATCAATCGTATTTATTGAGCGCTTACTGTGTGCAGAGCACTGTATCTTTTCTGCTGGGAGCTGTTAATAGTTATGCGGAAGTTCAGCACCTGTTTTGGGACTCCTGCGTCTTTGTGGCTGTTAACAGAGAATATAATAATAATAATGGCATTTATTAAGCGCTTACTATGTGCAAAGCACTGTTCTAAGCGCTGGGGGAGGTTACAAGGTGATTGGGTTGTCCCACGGGGGGCTCCCAGTCTTCATCCCCATTTTCCAGAAGAGGGAACTGAGGCCCAGGGCAAACACACAATCCCTCACCTGTCTCCATGTTTTGCTTTGTTGTCCATCTCCCCTTTCTAATAATAATAATAATAATAATAATGGCATTTTATTAAGCGCTTACTATGTGCAAAGCACCGTTCTAAGCACTGGGGAGGTCACAAGGTGATCGGGTTGTCCCACGGGGGGCTCCCAGTCTTCACCCCCATTTTCCAGATGAGGGAACTGAGGCCCTGTGAGTGAGTTACATCCACCCACTGCCACTACTTTCATTCATTCATTCATTCAATCTTATTTATTGAGCGCTTTACTGTGTGCAGAGCACTGTACTAAGCGCTTGGGAAGTACAAGTTGGCAACATATCGGTCCCTACCCAACAACAAGCTCACAGTCTAGAAGGGGGACGGTCTAGAAGGGGGGGCGGCTGAAACAGAATGTTTTCATTAATTAGTAACTATCGAAAATATGATTTTTTTTTAAGTAATGACGTTTTAAAAGACGTTCTTGGTCTTGGAGTTATCTTCCTCTTCAATGACATGCATACTCGGAGATATAATCTCACCATCAGCAGTGTGGTCTTCAAATTATGCTATATGCTTTAGTCCACAGGGTTTTGGTGCTTGGCAAATGCTGATAGCTTAACTGTTTGCTGAAATATAATAATAATAGTAATAATAATAATAATGATGGCATTTATTAAGCGCTTATTGTGTGCAGAACACTTCTAAGCGCTGGGGAGGTTACAAGGTAATCAGGTTGTCCCATGTGGGGCTCACAGTCTTAATCCCCATTTTACAGATGAGGGAACTGAGGCCCACAGAAGTGAAGTGACTCGCCCCAAGTCACACAGCTGACAATTGGCGGAGTCGGAATTTGAACCCGTGAACTCTGACTCCAAATAATAATAATAATAATAATAATAATGGCATTTATTAAGCACTTACTATGTGCAAAGCACTGTTCTAAGCGCTGGGGAGATTACAAGGTGATCAAGTTGTCCCACGGGGGCTCACAGTCTTCATCCCCATTTGACAGATGAGGGAACTGAGGCCCACAGAAGTGAAGTGACTCGCCCCAAGTCACACAGCTGACAATTGGCAGAGTCGGGATTTGAACCCGTGAACTCTGACTCCAAATAATAATAATAATAATAATAATGATGATGATGGCATTTATTAAGCGCTTACTATGTGCAGGGCACTGTTCTAAGCGCTGGGGAGGTTACAAGGTGATCAAGTTGTCCCACGGGGGGCTCACAGTCTTAATCCCCATTTTACAGATGAGGGAACTGAGGCCCACAGAAGTGAAGTGACTCGCCCCAAGTCACACAGCTGACAATTGGCGGAGTCCGGATTTGAACCCATGACCTCTGACTCCAAAGCCCGGGCTCTTTCCACTGAGCCACCCTGCTTCTCCCAGCGGGGCTCAATGAGTCTGTAGAATCTAATTGTTTAATGGCAGTAACTGGGCATTGTCTCCAAAAATAGTTCAGTGCAATATGTGAGTCAGCTAAATGTTTGAATCAGCGTGCGCTTATAAAAATCATCCTTGGCTCTGTTATTAATCAATCAATCAATCAATCGTATTTATTGAGCGCTTACTGTGTGCAGAGCACTGTACTAAGCGCTTGGGAAGTACAAGTTGGCAACATACAGAGACAGTCCCTACCCAACAGTGGGCTCACGGTCTAAAACAGTCAATCAATCATATTTATTGAGTGCTTACTGTGTGCAGAGCACTGTACTAAGCGCTTATAACGTTTGATACTTGCGGCAGTCAAGGCAGGATTATATTTTGTCCCCAAATAATGTAATCTTATTAAAACTTCTCTTCAAAAGAAGAGACACCCTATCGCTGATCGCTCCCTGCCAGGGTGCAACGCTTTGGTGTCTCTTTATTGAGCGCTTCCTGTGTGCAGAGCACTGTGCTAAGCGCTTATAATCATCATCATCATCATCATCAATCGTATTTATTGAGCACTTACTATGTGCAGAGCACTGTACTAAGCGCTTGGGAAGTACAAATTGGCAACATATAGAGACAGTCCCTACCCAACAGTGGGCTCACAGTCTAAAAGCTATCGCTGATCGCTACCTGCCAGGGTGCAGCGCTTTGGTGACTCTTTATTGAGCGCTTCCTGTGTGCAGAGCACTGTACTAAGCGCTTATAACGTTTGATACTTGCAGCAGTCAAGGCAGGATTATATTTTGTCCCCGAATAATGTAATCTTATTAAAACTTCTCTTCAAAAGAAGAGACACCCTATCACTGATCGCTCCCTGCCAGGGTGCAGCGCTTTGGTGACTCTTTATTGAGCACTTCCTGTGTGCAGAGCACTGTACTAAGCGCTTATAACATTTGATACTTGCGGCAGTCAATGCAGTATTATATTTTGTCCCCGAATAATATAATCTTATTAAAACTTCTCTTCAAAAGAAGACACACCCTATCGCTGATGGCTCCCTGCCAGGGTGCAGCGCTTCGGTGACTCTTTAAATACCCAAAGCGTTGCTTTATTTTTTTGGTCACTGAGGCCCAGAGAAGTGAAGCGGCTTGCCCAAGGTCACACAGCAAAGTAGAGGAGTCGGGATTAGACTGGGCTCTTGCCACCGATCAATCAATCGTATTTATTGAGCGCTTACTATGTGCAGAGCACTGTACTAAGCGCTTGGGAAGCACAAATTGGCAACGTATAGAGACAGTCCCTACCCAACAGTGGGCTCACAGTCTAAAAGACACTTAGCCACGCTGCCTCTCAAATATTTATTTTCCTTGGACATATTCATTCTATTTCTTTTATTTGGTTTATATGTTTTGTTGTCTGTCTCCCCCTTCTAGCCTGTGAGCCTGCTGTTAGGGACCGTCTCTAGATGTTGCCGACTTGTACTTCCCAAGCGCTTAGTCCAGTGCTCTGCACACAGTAAGCGCTCAATAAATACGATTGATTGATTGATTTGATTTTTTTCGTACACAGTGGATTGACAGTCCTGGAAGTGAAGCACGTATCCATGGAAATCCTACTTCCTCCTTTCCAGTTCCCTCCTTGACCCGCTCCGATCTGTCTTCCACCTCCTTTGCTCTACCGAAAGTGCCCTCTCAGAGGGCTCCTGATCCTCCTCGGTTTCTCAGCTTTCTTCGAACAATGGACCTCCCCCTTCCCCTGGAAACGTTATCATCATCATCAATCGTATTTATTGAGCGCTTACTGTGTGCAGAGCACTGTACTAAGCGCTTGGGAAGTACAAGTTGGCAACAAATAGAGACAGTTCCTACCAAGGACTTTGGTTTCAGAGACACTGTCCTCTCCTGGTTCTCCTCCTATCTCTCTGGCCACTTATTCCCGGTCTCTTTCACAGTTGTCTCTATCTCCCACCCCTCTACACTCCCTCCCTTGGAGAATCAATCAATCAGTCAGGCGTATTTATTGAGCGCTTACTGTGTGCAGAGCACTGTACTAAGCGCTTGGGAAGTACAAGTTGGCAACATAGAGAGACGGTCCCTACCCAACAGTGGGCTCCCAGTCTAGAAGGGGGAGACAGACAACAAAACCAAACATATCAACAAAATAAAATAAATAGAATAGATATGGACAAGTAAAATAAATAAAGTAATAAATATGTGCAAACATATATACATATATACAGGTGCTGTGGGGAAGGGAAGGAGGTAAGATGGGAGGTAAGCGAGAAATCACTCGCTCCCTTGGCTCCAACAACTGAGCCAAGAGAAGCAGCTTGGCTCAGTGGAAAGAGCCCTGGCTTTGGAGTCAGAGGTCATGGGTTCGAATCCCGGCTCCGCCACATGTCTGCTGTGTGACCTTGGGCAAGTCACTTCACTTCTCTGAGCCTCAGTCACCTCATCTGTAAAATGGGGATTGACTGTGAGCCCCACGTGGGACAACCTGATCGCCTTGTATCCTCCCCAGTGCTTAGAACAGTGCTCTGCACATAGTAAGCGCTTAACAAATGCCGTCATTACTATTATTATTATTCTCTGATCCTCAGTTACCTCATCTGTAAAATGGGGATTGACTGTGATCCCCACGTGGGACAACCTGATCACCTTGTATCCTCCCCAGTGCTTGGGACAGTGCTCTGCACATAGTAAGCGCTTAACAAATGCCATTATTATTGTTATTATTATTATTATTATTATTCTCTGAGCCTCAGTTACCTCATCTGTAAAATGGGGATTGACTGTGAGCCCCAGGTGGGACAACTTGATCGCCTTGTATCCTCCCCAGTGCTTAGAACAGTGCTCTGCACATAGTAAGTGCTTAACAAATGCCATCATCATTATTATTATTATTCTCTGAGCCTCAGTTACCTCATCTGTAAAGTGGGGATTGACTGTGATCCCCACATGGGACAACCTGATCACCTTGTATCCTCCCCCGTGCTTAGAATAGTGCTCTGCACATAGTAAGCGCTTAACAAATGCCATCATTATTATTATTATTATTATTATTATTATTATTCTCTGAGCCTCAGTGACCTCATCTGTAAAATGGGGAGTGACTGTGATCCCCACGTGGGACAACCTGATCACCTTGTATCCTCCCCAGTGCTTGGGACAGTGCTCTGCACATAGTAAGCGCTTAACAAATGCCATCATCATTATTATTATTATTCTCGGAGCCCCAGTTCCCTCATCTGTAAAATGGGGATTGACCGTGAGCCCCCTGTGGGACAACCTGATCACCTTGTATCCTCCCCAGTGCTTAGGACAGTGCTCTGCACATAGTAAGCACTTAAATGCCATTATTATTATTATTATTACTATTATTATTATTATTCTCTGAGCCTCAGTTACCTCATCTGTAAAATGGGGATTGACTGTGATCCCCACGTGGGACAACCTGATCACCTTGTATCCTCCCCAGTGCTTAGAACAGTGCTCTGCACATAGTAAGCGCTTAACAAATTGCCATTATTATTATTATTATTATTATTCTCTGAGCCTCAGTTACCTCATCTGTAAAATGGGGATTGATTGCGAGCCCCACGTGGGACAACCTCATCACCTTGTATCCTCCCCAGTGCTTAGAACAGTGCTCTGCACATAGTAAGCGCTTAACAAATGCCATCATCATTATTATTATTATTCTCTGAGCCTCAGTGACCTCATCTGTAAAGTGGGGATTGACTGTGATCCCCACGTGGGACAACCTGATCACCTTGTATCCTCCCCCGTGCTTAGAATAGTGCTCTGCACATAGTAAGTGCTTAACAAATGCCATCATTATTATTATTATTATTATTATTATTATTCTCTGAGCCTCAGTGACCTCATCTGTAAAATGGGGAGTGACTGTGATCCCCACGTGGGACAACCTGATCACCTTGTATCCTCCCCAGTGCTTGGGACAGTGCTCTGCACACAGTAAGTGCTTAACAGATGCCATCATTATTATTACCGTCTCCTTGCGGATGACTCCCGAGTCTATATCTTCAGCCCCGATCTCTCGCTTTCTCATAGATCTTATATTTCCTCCTGCCACCTACCCGGATATCCCGCCAACACCTCGAACTTAACGTATCTGAATCAGAACAACTCCTTTTCCCACCCAAACCTTTGTTTCTGTGACATCACTGTAGACAACACCACTATCCCCCCCCCCCCAAAAGCCCATAACCTTGGCATTATCCTCGACTCATCAAATGCCCTCCCTCTGCCCATCCGCCAAGCTCGCTCTCTTCCTCCCTTCAAGGCCCTACTGAGAGCTCACCTCCTCCAGGAGGCCTTCCCAGACTGACCCTCCTCCTTCCTCTCCCCCTCCCCTTCCCCTCCCCACAGCACCTGTATATATATTTGTACTGATTTGTTACTCTATTTATTTTACGTGTACATATTTGCTATTCTATTTGTTTTATTTTGTTATTATACTTTGTCTTGTTGTCTGTCTCCCCCTTCTAGACTGTGAGCCCGTTGTTGGGTGATGACCAGCTCTATATGTTGCCAACTTGTACTTCCCAAGTGCTTAGTGCAATGCTCTGCACACAGTAAGCGCTCAATAAATACGACTGAATGAATGAATCAGTCGTAGTTATTGTCTGCAGAGTAGTAATAATAATAATAATGGCATTAAGAACGGTCACTTTTCATTTGCTCGACGACTTGCCCCGTTTGCTTGTAACAGGGTTGCTTTTTGTTTCTTAGAGGCAACGGGGTTTCAAAGTGATACCCATCTGAGTCAAATATGGGCCTCTGAGGGAGGACGCCTGGGCCAGCGGCTGAGGGACGGACCTTTGGCGTGGCCAACTGCACGATACTAATAATACTAATACTACTACTAATAATGATGGTATTTGTTGGGCGCTCACTGTGTGCCAAGCACTGTTCTAGGCGCTGGGGAGGTTACAGGGTGATCAGGTTGTCCCACGGGGGGCTCACGGTCTTCATCCCCACGTTACAGATGAGGTGATTGAGGCCCGGAGAAGTGAAGTGACTTGCCCAAAGTCACCCGGCTGACAGTTGGTGGAGTTGGGATTTGAACCCATGACCTCTGACTCCAAAGCCCGGGCTCTTTAATATTAATACATGTTTACTATTCTGTTTATTTGCTAATGATGTGCATATGGCTGTAATTCTATTCTGACAATTTGGACACCCGTCCACATGTTTTGTTTCGTTGTCTGTCTCCCCCTTCAAGACTGTGAGCCCACTGTTGGGTAGGGACTGGCTCTAGATGTTGCCAACTTGTACTTCCCAAGCGCTTAGTACAGTGCTCTGCACACAGTAAGCGCTCAATAAATATGATTCAATGAATGAATCAGTCGTACTTATTGTCTGCAGAGTAGTAATAATGATAATAATGGCATTTATTAAGCGCCTACTATGTGCAAAGCACTGTTCTAAGCGCTGGGGAGGATAAAAGGTGATCAGGTTGTCCCACGGGGGGGCTCACAGACTTAATCCCCATTTTACAGATGAAGGAACTGAGGAAGCTAAGTGACTTGCCCAAAGCCACCCAGCGGACAATTGGCGGAGCCGGGATTCGAACCCACGGCCTCTGACTCCGAAGCCCGGGCTCTTCCCACTGAGCCACGCTGCTTCTCCAGTACCCAGTCCTCCCCTTCCGCTGCAGAGAAGCAGCGTGGCTCAATGGAAAGAGCCCGGGCTTCGGAGTCAGGGGTCGTGGGTTCGAATCCCGGCTCCGCCACGTGTCAGCTGTGTGACCTTGGGCAAGTCACTTCACTTCTCTGAGCCCCAGTTCCCTCACCTGTCAGATGGGGATGAAGACTGTGAGCCCCCCGTGGGGCAACCTGATCACCTTGTATCCCCCCCAGCGCTTAGAACAGGGCTTTGCACATAGTAAGCGCTTAACAAATGCCATCATCATCATCATCATCATCATCTCCCCCACCCGCTCTGCCACCCAACTCCTCCCCACCTCCTGCCCCACCTCCCGGCCCCCATCAACTCCCTCGCATCCTGTCCCTCCCCACTCCTCGCACCATCCACACCCCCTCTTCCTGCCCCATTCCCATCCTCCTGTCCCAATCAATCAATCGTATTTATTGAGCGCTTACCATGTGCAGAGCACCACCCCTCATCCCCCGCTCCGGCCCCCGTCAACCCTCTCCCATCCAAATCCTCCCCACCCCTCGCCCTGTCCCCTCACACTCTCCCCCATCCACAGCTTCTGCCATGTGTAGCCTGTGGACCCCCCCCCCCCCGCTCCATCATTCATTCATTCAATCGTATTTATTGAGCGCTTACTGGGTGCAGAGCACTGTACTAAGCGCTTGGGAAGTACAAGTTGGCGACATATAGAGACGGTCCCTACCCAACAGCGGGCTCACAGTCTAGAAAGGGGAGACAGACAGCAAAGCAAAACATGTGGTCAGGTGTCAAGTCATCAGAATAAGTAGATGTAAAGCTAGGTGCACATCATTGACAAAATAAATAGAATAGTATTTATCATACTATATAATAAATGGAGTAGAAATAAATAATAGGATAGAATAATATAAATAATAGAATAGTATTTATTATACTATATAGTAAATGGAATAGAAATGATATAATAGAATAATATAAATAATAGAATAGTAGTAATAATAATAATAATAATAATAATAATGGTATTTGTTAAGCACTTACTATGTGCCAAGCACTGTTCTAAGCCCTGGGGGATACAAGGTGATCAGGTTGTCCCACGTGGGGCTCACAGTCTTAATCCCCATTTGACAGATTAGGTAATTGAGGCACAGAGAAATATGTACAAGTAGAATAAATAGAGTAATAAATCTGTACAAGCATATATACAGGTGCTGTGGGGAGGGGAAGGAGGTAGGGCGAGGGGGATGGGGAGGCGGAGAGGAAAAAGGGGGCTCAGTCTGGGAAGGCCTCCTGGAGGAGGTGAGCTCTCAGCAGGGCCTTGAAGGGAGGAAGAGAGCTAGCTTGGCGGATGGGCAGAGGGAGGGCATTCCAGGCCCGGGGGATGACGTGGGCCGGGGGTCGATGGCGGGACAGGCGAGAGCGAGGTACGGTGAGGAGATCAGCGGTGGAGGAGCGGAGGGTGCGGGCTGGGCTGGAGAAGGAGAGAAGGGAGGTGAAGTAGGAGGGGGCGAGGTGATGGAGAGCCTTGAAGCCCAGGGTGAGGAGTTTTTGCGTCATGGGGAAGCTCCCCTACCTCCTTGACCTGTCCGTGTCTCAGTCAGTCCTCCTCACCATCACTGAAACCTGGCTCTCCCCAGATGACATAGTCTCCCCTGCTGCTCTCTCCAGAAGGGGCCTCATTCATTCATTCAGTCGTGTTTATTGAGCGCTTACTGTGTGCAGAGCACTGTACTAAGTGATTGGGAAGTACCAGTTGGCAACATATAGAGACGGTCTAGAAGGGGGAGACAGACAACGAAACAAAACATATTAAAATAAAATAAATAGAATAAATATGTACAATTTAAATAAATGCATTCATTCAATCGTATTTATTGAACGCTTACTGTGTGCAGAGCACTGTGCTAAGCGCTTGGGACTCATCGTCTCCCACTCCTCCAAACTCACTGGAAAAGGAGGAGGTGTTGGCTTCCTTCTCGCATCCCAGTGGCACTTTCACACTTGGACTCAACATGTCCAAGACTGAACTCCTTGTCTTCCCTCCCAAACCCTGCCCTCTCTCTGACTTTCCCATCTCTGTTGACGGCACTACCATCCTTCCCGTCTCACAAGCCCGCAACCTTGGTGTCATCCTCGACTCCGCTCTCTCATTCACCCCTCACATCCAAGCCGTCACCAAAACCTGCCGGTCTCAGCTCCGCAACACTGCCAAGATCCGCCCTTTCCTCTCCATCCCAACCGCTACCCTGCTCGTTCAAGCTCTCATCCTATCCCATCTGGACTACTGCATCAGCCTTCTCTCTCTCCCATCCTCCTGTCTCTCCCCACTTCAGTCCATACTTCACGCTGCTGCCCGGATTGTCTTTGTCCAGAAACGCTCTGGGCATGTTACTCCCCTCCTCAAAAACCTCCAGTGGCTACCAATCAATCTGCGCATCAGGCAGAAACCCCTCCCCCTGGGCTTCAAGGCTGTCCATCCATCCCCTCGCCCCCTCCTACCTCACCTCCCTTCTCTCCTTCTCCAGCCCAGCCCGCACCCTCCACCCCTCTGCCACTAACCTCCTCGCCGTGCCTCGTTCTCGCCTGTCCCGCCATCGACCCCCGGCCCACGTCATCCCCCTGGCCCGGAATGCCCTCCCTCTGCCCCTCCGCCAAGCTAGCTCTCTTCCTCCCTTCAAGGCCCTCCTGAGAGCTCACCTCCTCCAGGAGGCCTTCCCACACTGAGCCCCCTCCTTCCTCTCCCCCTCCTCCCCTTCTCCATCCCCACCATCCTACCTCCTTCCCTTCCCGACAGCACCTGTATATATGTTTGTACATATTTCTTACTCTATTTTACTTGTACATATCTACTCCGTTTATTTTACTTTGTTAATATGTTTGGTTTTGTTCTCTGTCTCCCCCTTCTAGACTGTGAGCCCACTGTTGGGTAGGGACCGTCTCTATATGTTGCCAACTTGGACTTCCCAAGCGCTTAGTACAGTGCTCTGCACACAGTAAGCGCTCAATAAATACGATCGATTGATTGATTTCACACCATCCCACCCTCCCCCATCCCTTTCTTTCCCTTCCTTGGGGGCTCATATCATCCGCCTCGGCCACCCACTCCAGATTCTAGTAATCATCATCAATCGTATTTATTGAGCGCTTACTGGGTGCAGAGCACTGCACTAAGCGCTTGGGAAGTACAAGTTGGCAACACACAGAGACAGTCCCTACCCAACAGTGGGCTCACAGTCTAAAAGTAGTAATGGTCATCTGCTGCTGTCCTGGTCCCACTTACAACTTCTTTAACCATTTTGATCCCTTTCTCACGTTCCTTTTCTCTTTCTCCACGCCTATATTGATCCCTGGGGCCTTCAGTACCCACATAGATGTTTCTGATGACCCTTCTGCTGACCACCTCCTCAACTCCGCTGACCTCTTCTCCACCCCACCTCTCCCACCCACCAACCTGGACACACCCTCGACCTCATCGTCTCCAGCCACTGCATAATCTCTACCTTCGCCAACTCTGGAAATCCCTCTATCTGACCACAACCTCCTCCCCCCAAATCTATATTATTCCCTCGCGGTGACCTCTGATTTTTTGACCCCATCCAATTTTCTCAACTCATCGTGCCCCACCTAACTTCCACACTCAGAGCACCTTCCGTTGCTGACCAGATTGACACTGTCGACACCACCCTCTCTACTGAACGCAACTCACTTGCCCTCCATCCCTTTGTCATTCATTCAGTCGTATTTATTGAGCACTTAATCATCATCAATCGTATTTATTGAGCGCTTACTGCGTGCAGAGCACTGTACTAAGCGCTTGGGAAGTACAAATTGGCAACATAATGTGTGCAGAGCACTGTACTTAAGCACTTGGGAAGTCCAAGTCGGCAACATCTAGAGCCGGTCCCTACCCAACAGCGGGCTCACAGTCTAGAAGGGGGAGACCGACAACACAAAACGCGTGGATAGGACGAGAAATTGAACGAGCAAGGGAGCGGTTTGGATGGAGAGGAAAGGCTGGATCTTGGCAATGTTGTGGAGGTGAGACCGGCAGGTTTTGGCGACAGATTGGATATGTGGGGTGAACGAGAGAGAGGAGTCGAGGACGACACCAAGGTTGCGGGCTTGTCGATTCCATACCACTAACCCGCAGCCCTGGATCACCTCCACGATCCACCTCTTTCACTCCATGAGCCGCAGAGGGCCGCTGGCGGAAATCTGAATATCAGACCGACTTTGTCCACTTTACCTTTATCCTTGTGTTCTTTAACTCTGCCCTCTCATCTGCGTGAGAAAATTATTTCTCCATCCTTATTGATCCCCATGCCCATCACCCTCACCAGTTGTTCCAGGCATTTAACTCCCTCCTCATGCCCCCCGTCCCCCCTCGCCTCCCCCAATCCTTGCCCCCCGTGACTTGGCCACTGATTTTAAGACTGTGAGCCCCATGTGGGACAACCTGATCACTTTGTAACCTCCCCAGTGCTCAGAACAGTGCTTTGCACATAGTAAGCGCTTAATAAATGCCATTATTATTATTATGTAGCGGAGCCAGGATTCGAACCCACAACCCCCGACTCCAAAGCCTGTGCTCTTTCCATTGAGCCGCGCTGCTTCTCAAGGACAGTGGTTATCTTTTGCTTGTGGGTTTAAGCGGGGAGGGGGTTGGCATGGCCGCTTTATTCTATTTATTTTATTTTGTTAATATGTTTTGTTTTGTTGTCCGTCTCCCCCTTCTAGACTGTGAGCCCACTGTTGGGTAGGGGCTGTCTCTATATGTTGCCAGCTTGTACTTCCCAAGCGCTTAGTACAGTGCTCTGCACACAGTAAGCGCTCAGTAAATACGATTGATTGATTAAGAAAATTGACACTATCAGGCTCGATCTCCCTAAACTCTCCCCTGCCCCTCCTCAGTCCCTCCCACCATCTTGCCCCCTCTTCAACTCTCCCATCTTTCCCATCTCTAGAGGTGATCAGAAGCAGCATGGCTCAGTGGAAAGAGCAGGGGCTTTGGAGTCAGAGGTCATGGGTTCGAATCCCTGCTCCGCCACATGTCTGCTGTGTGACCTTGGGCAAGTCACTTAACTTCTCTGAGCCTCAGTTACCTCATCTGTAAAATGGGGGTTAAGACTGAGCCCCACGTGGGACAACCTGATCACCTTTCCTTCTAGACTGTGACCTCGCTGTTGGGTAGGGACTGTCTCTATATGTTGCCAACTTGTACTTCCCAAGCGCTTAGTACAGTGCTCTGCACACAGTAAGCGCTCAATAAATACGATCGAATGAATGAATATCCTGCCTCCTCAAAATCCATGGTCAGATCCGTTGGCAATCCCAAATAAACAGCGGTACCCCAAAGTCACAATAAATGGTTTCTGGTTGAGCTGGTGATTCTTGAACCTCCGAGAGGTGTTTAAATTATGTACGTTCAGTTATCCTGTAATGATAATTATGGTATTTGTTAAGTGCTTACTATGTTCCAAGCACTGTCCTAAGCGCTGGGACAGATACAAGGTGATCAGGTGGTCCCACGTGGGACTCGCAGTCTTAATCCCCATTTTACGGATGAGGTCACTGAGGCACAGAGAAGTTGTGACTTGCCCAGGGTCACACAGCAGACAAGGGGCGGAGCCGGGACTCGAACCCAAGTCCTCTGACTCCCAAGCCGATGCTTTTGTCATTAGGCCATGCTGCTTCTCGTTAACCCCCGTGTAATGCGGGGGGTTACATTTTTGATAGGCCTCACTTAAGGAAGGTGATGAAAAAATCATAACTTGCAGATGTCCACCATTTCTTCATTCATTCATTCATTCATTCAATCAATCGTATTTACTGAGCGCTTACTGTGTGCAGAGCACTGTACTAAGCGCTTGGGAAGTATTTCTTCCAACCTTGCAAATGTTTTCATCATCAGTGGTATTCACTAAGCACTTACTGTGTGCAGAGCACTGAACTTAAGTGCTCGGGAGAGCATCTACACAGTGTCGGAAGAGAACGGTTTTATGGAAGTAAAAATTGGTTGTCTTTTAACAGAAATTCTATATTTTGTTGACTGGGATTTCAGTTGCAATCGTCGTAACTGGTGACTGTGTTCATTGGTAAGATTTGGTAGGCAGGTTCCTTGCCCACAACAAGCTTAGAATTTAGAAGGGGAGACTGGCAATAATGTATAAATAATTTGTAATACATAATTTGTAGATAGGCGAGTCATGTTGCGGTTAGAATTAGCCTAGAATTTAGAAGGGGAGACTGGCAATAATGCATAAATAATTTGTAATACATAATTTGTAGATAGGCGAGTAATGTTGCAGTTAGAATTAGCTTAGAATTTAGAAGGGGAGACTGGAAATAATTTATAAATAATTTGTAATACATAATTTGTAGATAGGCGAGTAATGTTGCGGTTAGAATTAGCTTAGAATTTAGAAGGGGAGACTGGCAATAATGCATAAATAATTTGTAATACGTAATTTGTAGATAGACGAGTAATGTTGCGGTTAGAATTAGCTTAGAATTTAGAAGGGGAGACTGGCAATAATGTATAAATAATTTGTAATACGCAATTTGTAGATAGGCGAGTAATGTTGCGGTTAGAATTAGCTTAGAATTTAGAAGGGGAGACTGGCAATAATGCATAAATAATTTGTAATACGTAATTTGTAGATAGACGAGCAATGTTGCGGTCGACCTAATTTCTTAGGCGTGTTTTATCCAAAACCTATAGTAAAAATATGATTTATGGAAGAACTGGTTGTATCGTTCCAGAGGTGTGTTAGGTGTTATATTGTCTGTGGAGAACGGTTTTATATAAGTAAAAAATTGGTTGTCTTTTAACAGAAATTCTATATTTTGTTGACTGGGATTCCCGTTGCGGTCATCATAACTCTGGTGAATGTGTTCATTGGTAAGATTTTTTACATTCCCGTAAACATTTGTCTAGTGAGAAGGATATGTGTGTACATATTTATTACTCTATTTATTTTACTTGTTCATATCTATTCTATTTATTTTATTTTGTTAGTATGTTTGGTTTTGGTCTCTGTCTCCCCCTTTTAGACTGTGAGCCCACTGTTGGGTAGGGACCGTCTCTAAATGTTGCCAACTGGTACTTCCCAAGCGCTTAGTACAGTGCTCTGCACACAGTAAGCGCTCAATAAATACGATTGATTGATTGATTGATGGATGGGGATCGGTGACATAAACACAAAGCTGGACACAAGGTTCACAGGGCACATTCATTCATTCAGTCGTATTTACTGAGCGCTTACTGTGTGCAGAGCACTGTACTAAGCGCTTCGGAAGTACAAGTTGGCAACATATAGAGACGGTCCCTACCCAACAGCGGGCTCACAGTCAGAACACCTTAGTGGTTTCTCCTCTATGGACCCTTTTTCTGAAATACTCTGATGGTTGTTTCTCTTCTAAGAAAGTCCCAGGCTCTTTCTGGGGGAAGCAGAATCTCATTTTAGTTTTGTCGCTCTAATGGCCTAAGAGTTTGAGTTGCCAGGCCATGGTTTCTGAGGGTGAGTGGCAGAGGCAAGGATAATAATAATAATAATAATAATGATAATAATGGTATTTGTATATGTGTATATATGTTTGTACATATTTATTACTCTATTTATTTATTTATTTTATTTGTACATATCTATTCTATTTATTTTATTTTGTTAGTATGTTTGGTTTTGTTCCCTGTCTCCCCCTTTTAGACTGTGAGCCCACTGTTGGGTAGGGACTGTCTCTATATGTTGCCAACTTGGACTTCCCAAACGCTTAGTACAGTGCTCTGCACATAGTAAGTGCTCAATAAATACGATTGATGATGATTACTCTATTTATTTATTTTATTTGTACATATCTATTCTATTTATTTTATTTTGTTAGTATGTTTGGTCTCTGTCTCCCCCTTTTAGACTGTGAGCCCACTGTTGGGTAGGGACTGTTTCTATATGTTGCCAATTTGTACTTCCCAAGCGCTTAGTCCAGTGCTCTGCACATAGTAAGCGCTCAATAAATACGATTGATGATGATGATTTGTTAAGCGCTTACTGTGTGCCAGGCACTGTGCTAAGCCCGGGGATGGATACAAACAAATCAAGTTGGACACAATCCCTGTCCCACGTGGGGCTCACACTCTCACCCGTTTACCTCCCACCTCACCACCAATCCTTGTGTCTACCATTAACACGCAGTCCCTGGCAGTAAACAACTCTCGGAGTCTAGAATCTCTCCATTTCCTTATTTATAAAATTTAGTTAATAAACACTAGGGTTGTAGAGGAAAAAGGAATGCATTGTTCACTGGAAAGTTGTAGGGGATTACATAACATTTGTAGCTGTGCATTATAGTTGCAACGTGAGGTGCACATTACGTTACTCTTAAGGGCCTTGAAGGTGAAACTTCAGAAATTCCTTCTGGGCTAGTTATAATAATAATAATTAATGCAGTTGTTAAGCGCTTACTATGTGCAAAGCACTGGTACCTATCTATTCTATATTTATTTTATTTTGTTAATATGTTTGGTTTTGTTCTCTGTCTCCCCCTTCTAGACTGTGAGCCCACTGTTGGGTAGGGACGGTGTCTATATGTTGCCAACTTGTACTTCCCAAGCGCTTAGTACGGTGCTCTGCACACAGTAAGCGCTCAATAAATACGATTGATTGATTCTAAGCGCTAGGGAGGATACAGGGTGGTCAGGTTGTCCCACGTGGGGCTCGCAGTCTTCATCCCCATTTTACAGATGAGGTAACTGAGGCACAGAGCAGTGAAGTGACTTGCCCAAGGTCACACAGCTGACAATTGGCGGAGCTGGGATTTGAACCCATGACCTCTGACGCCCAAGGCCATGCTGTTTCCCTTGAGCCGTGCTGATACTCCTGTTTACAGCAGTATTGAATCACAAGTTCTGATGATAAACCTTCCCAGTTTTCTTTTATTAAGTCATATCCTGGAGCTGAAATCGGTGATATTCTGAAAATACTGACAGCTGTCTATTACAATTACAGATTTTCATGGGAAATCCCTGTTGAAGGACTTAATTCCCCTTGACTCTCAAAGGGTTCACCATTATAGGACTTGCAGTTTCCAAAAATATATGAAGATTAACCGTGAAATACATTTAAAAAATAATTGCTGGAAGTTGCTTCAACTCTGGGCCGTGGACATGATTTTCATAGGAAAGCGAGAAAAGCGTGCCTTTGCTGAGAAGTTATACATCTAGTTCTCCTATAGAGAAGCAGCGTGGCTCAGTGGGAAGAGCCCGGGCTTTGGAGTCAGAGGTCAGGGGTTCAAATCCCAGCTTTGCCAATTGTCAGCTGTGCGACTTTGGGCAAGTCACTTAACTTCTCTGTGCCTCCGTTACCTCATCTGCAAAATGGGGATTAAGACTGTGAGCCTCCCGTGGGACAACCTGATCACCTTGTAACCTCCCCAGCGCTTAGAACAGTGCTTTGCACATAGTAAGCGCTTAATAAATGTCATTATTATTATTATAACACGGGGGTTGCATTCTTGTGAAACGCCGCATTAAGGAGTGCAGTTGAGGAAAACTCAAGACCGTAGTACTCGTCCCCTTTCCAACTGGGGGTGCGGGATTGCAAGCAGTTTCTTAGGTATTGCAGCGTGCCAGGTTCAAACATTCACACACTGAAAGAAAAACAAGTTGTAAAACTTAGTGTATCTCGTGTAATTAAGATTTCACCAGGAGCCAGATTTTCCAGGTGCCCAGAATGACTCCTGTGGGAGTCAGCGCTGTGGGAGAGGAGCTAACAATTTCAAACTACCCAGGGAAACAGGAACGTTGCATGATTTACCACATTTCATTGCAAACTCCTCTAGGCCATGAACCATTAATATTCATTAATCAGCCAATCAATATTCATTGATCAGTCAGTGGTATTCTTTGAGCACTGAACTGTGCAGAGCACTTGGGCTAAGCTTTGGCGAGTACAGTACAATAAAGTTGGTAGGCCTCATCCCCGCTGACTTGTTATATTTTCCAAGACTTTGCTTTGCCCACAGCATGGACTCATTAAATGTTTTTTAATGTTAACAATTGCATTTATATTATCATCTGAAAAGTCCTTCTCACAAAGGACCTAATGTACTCTCAGGTAGGACCTTGAGATCCTGAGAGAATTGGATTTATTATTTTTGTCTTTGATTCTCACAAAATACCACCTCCATGCCCCCATCTTACCTCCCTCCCTTCCCCACAGCACCTGTATATATGTATATATGTTTGTACATATTTTTTTACTCTATTTATTTGTTTATTTAATTTATTTGTACATATCTATTCTATTTATTTTATTTTGTCAGTATGGTTTTGTTCTCTGTCTCCCCCATTTAGACTGTGAGCCCACTGTTGGGTAGGAACTGTCTCTATATGTTGCCAATTTGTACTTCCCAAGTGCTTAGTACAGTGCTCTGCACATAGTAAGCGCTCAATAAATACGATTGATGATGATGATGATACCACATGTACTCTCAGGTAGGACCTTGAGATCCTGAGAGAATTGGATTTATTATTTGCCTTTGTTGATGACAATCGGACATCTCCGTTTTCTGTTAACAGGTGAGGCCGAATTGGCCGAAATTCCTGAAGGCTATGTCCCAGAGCACTGGGAATATTTCAAGGTTGGTCTAGAAACTGCGCCAGTGGAAATTGGTATATTGGGGTTGTTCCAATTAACAGCTGTCCTACGGACAGCCAAGCAGTGAAGGGAAACATTTTCAAATATGAGAGATGGAAAAACCCATTTATAAAATACCCTAGGACAGTGGGGCAGTTGTCATTTCATCCCTTTATTCTGGTAGAAAAAAGTTTACATACATTTTTCAGAGCATTTTGTTTCAACATCCAAATGTAAGAATAGTTGAGTTAAAACTATGCACTCTAATAGCCGCTTTCAGGCTAAATTATATTTTACTGAAATCTCTGCACCTTAAGCCAAGTGGTCGGGTGCCATCTCTTGGTATTAAAAAGTGCTTGTCTTAATGAAATGGCAGGGTCTTTACTATATTTAATGATCTTATTACTATTGAAGTGCTTTGTGAAAAAATCAGAAGTATAGTTTTAGTATTTTCCTTTACATACATGGGTAGTTAAAAAAGATTAAATTGCTTCTGGTCTAAGCAGGAGCAGTAATTGCTACTGGTCTTTTCTGGTCTGAGGTGGTTATTGCTGGGAAAAGGGATTCAATATTGGTTTATTCGTGCTGTTTTTTGGATTATTTTATCTAGGGTCCTTTATATTTATATTTACTTATATTTATATAAATATATTTATATTATCTAGGGTCCTTTATTTATAAAATATAAATATATTTGTATTTATTTAGGGTCCTTTTATCTATATCTTTATAGTGGGAAGTGAGCTCAACAAGAAAGTTGGAATACAGAAATTTGACTCAGATCTTGCCCTCTGTTACAGCACCCCATAACCAGATGGATCACTCGTAATTTCCTGGAGAGTCCGGAAAGGAACTACGAAAGGACACTTAATATCCTGCAAATAGAATCTGAAAAGGCTGAACTGAGGTAAACATTTTCAAATTAACCTTCGGGTTCAAAAATGAGCTACTGGAATTTCACCTATTTAGAAGTGCTTGGGCTCGGTGGGTACCCCAGGCTTGGGAACTTGGGCTCAACAGCCTAGGGCCAGGTTTTGGGCTATATATACGTACACACAGCCACACGTACTATGTGTTGCCGATTTGTATTTCCCAGGCGCTTAGTACAGTGCTCTGCACCCAGTAAGCGCTCAGTAAATACGATTGAATGAATCCACACGTATGCAGACAGGTTGAAAGAGAAAAATGTTGTAAACCTGGTGTTATGTATGCCTTGAGGAGAATGAATGGGTTTTTTGTGTTTTAAGATGCGTGTAGATGCTCTGCCCATCAGCCAAGCTCGCTCTCTTCCTCCCTTCAAGGCCCTGCTGAGAGCTCACCTCCTCCAGGAGGCCTTCCCAGACTGAGCCCCTTCCTTCCTCTCCCCCTCGTCCCCCTCTCCATCCCCCCCATCTTACCTCCTTCCCTTCCCCACAGCACCTGTATATACGTATATATGTTTGTACGTATTTATTACTCTATTTATTTATTTATTTTATTTGTACATATCTATTCCATTTATTTTATTTTGTTAGTATGTTTGGTTTTGTTCTCTGTCTCCCCCTTTTAGACTGTGAGCCCACTGTTGGGTAGGGACCGTCTCTATATGTTGCCAATTTGTACTTCCCAAGCGCATAGTACAGTGCTCTGCACATAGTAAGCGCTCAATAAATACGATTGATGATGATGATGATGATTAATTTGCATCCTAATAAAGCAGCGTGACTAGTGGAACAGTCCTGGGCCGGGGAAGACTTGTGTTCTAATCCTGCCTCTACCACTCGCCTGTTGTGTGACCGTGGGTCAGTCACTTCTGGGTCCGCTTCCTCACCTTTAAATGGAGATTTAAATACCAGTTCCCCTTCCCACTTAGGCTGTGGATCCTAAGTTGAACAAAGCTTAGGTCTGACCTGATCATCTTGCCAACTTGTTGCCAACTTGTACTTCCCAAGCGCTTAGTACAGTGCTCTGCACACAGTAAGCGCTCAATAAATACGATTGATTGATTTTGCTATCTCCCTCACTGCTTAGTACAGTGCTTGGCATGTGGGAAGTGCTTAACAGATGCCGTCATTAGTATTATTAAGTTTGAGTTGGAATGAAAACTTTACGGGCGAATGAACAAGTAGACAGTTCAGCTGTGCTTTTAAAGATGGAAAATGCCAGTATTATTATTATTAGTACTACTATTAAGTGACCAAGCTTGGCAGAGGCAGGTTTTAGACTGTGAGCCCAGTGTTGGGTAGGGACCGTCTCTATATGTTGCCAGTTTGTACTTCCCAAGCGCTTAGTACAGTGCTCTGCACATAGTAAGCGCTCAATAAATACGATTGATGGTTAAAACAGGGAAATTGCTTTAGGAGTGGGCAGTGACCTATGTGAAAGGGTGAAGTGAGAAAGGAAGGTGAGTTTTTATAGGACAAGGGACTTATTAAAGGCACGGGCAGTGGAGTACTTCCCAAGCGCTTAGTACAGTGCTCTGCACATAGTAAGCGCTCAATAAATACGATTGATGGTTAACAGGGAAATTGCTTTAGGAGTGGGCAGTGACCTATGTGAAAGGGTGAAGTGAGAAAGGAAGGTGAGTTTTTATAGGAGAAGGGACTAATTAAAGGCACGGGCAGTGGAGTACTTCCCAAGCGCTTAGTACAGTGCTCAGCACACAGTAAGCGCTCAATAAATACGATTGAATGAATGAATGAATGAATGGAGTAGAATGGGGACAGATTGTAAGCGGGGACCAAGGGATTGATGCTGATCCAGAAGGAGCAGGGTTATAAGGAAAGGAGAGTGTTGTGATTGAAGGGCACTGGAGGGCAACAATTTGAGCAGCTCCATTTAAGATTGTAATAATAATGGCATTTATTTAGCGCTTACTATGTGCAAAGCACTGTTCTAAGTGCCGGGGAGGTTACAAGGTGATCAGGTTGTCCCACGGGGCGGGGGCTCACAGTCCTAATCCCCGTTTTCCAGATGAGGAAACTGAGGCCTAGAGAAGTTAAGTGACTTTCCCAAAGTCACACAGCTGACAGTTGGCGGAGACGGGATTTGAACCTATGACCACTGACTCCAAAGCCCGGGCTTTTTTTATTTTTTTTTAATGGCCTTTATTAAGCGCTTACTATGTGCAGAGCACTGTTCTAAGCGCTGGGGGATTTACAAGGTGATCAGGTTGTCCCACGTGGGGCTCGCAGTCTTCATCCCCATTTTCCAGATGAGGGAACTGAGGTCCAGAGAAGTGAAGTAACCTGCCCAAAGTCACACAGCTGACAATTGGCGGAGATGGGATTTGAACCCATGACCTCCGACTCCAAAGCCCGGGCTCTTTCCACTGAGCCACGCTGCTTCTGGATTGTACATCGTCCCATCGATTGTAGGGGCGGTCTGAGCGCTCAGGAGGTTTCGGTGAGGCAGGTGAGAAAAGGATCAGGGCCAGGATAAAGACGGAGAGAGCGAGACAGCATAGAAGGGATGAGATTACTCTCTGTTGACTATAGGAAGCAATATATAGGAGTCATCATCATCATCAATCGTATTTATTGAGCGCTTACTATGTGCAGAGCACTGTACTAAGCGCTTGGGAAGTACAAATTGGCAACATCTAGAGACAGTCCCTACCCAACAGTGGGCTCACAGTCTAAAAGGGGGAGACAGAGAACAAAACCAAACATACTAACAAAATAAAATAAATAGGATAGATATGTACAAATAAAATAAATAAATACAGTAATAAATATGTACAAACATATATACATATATACAGGTGCCATGTGTCACTTAGATTTCTCGGAGATGTAGATTTTTTTTTTTTACACTCAAGTTTTCTTTATCTTCCCTCCTTATTTCCCCAAAGAGAAGGGGAAAGAGAAGAAGCAGTATAAGAATAATAATAATAATAATAATAATGGCATTTATTAAGTGCTTACTATGTGCAAAGCACTGTTCTAAGCGCTGGGGAGGTTACAAGGTGATCAAGTATCCCACGTGGGGCTCACAGTCTTCATCCCCATTTTACAGATGAGGTAACTGAGGCCCAGTGAAGTGACTTGCCCAAAGTCACACAGCTGACAGTTGGTGGAGCCGGGATGGCATAGTGGGCTGAGCACAGGTCCGGGAGTAAGAGGACCTGGGTTATAATCCCGGCTCTGCCACTTGTCTTTGGTGTAACTTTGGGCAAGCCGTTTAATTCCTCTGGGCCTCAGTTACCTCATCTGTAAAATGGGGATCGAGACCGTAGGGCAGGGACTGTGCCCAACCCGATTGACTCGGATCTACTCCAGCGCGTAGTACAGTGCCGGGCGTACAGTAAGCGTGTAACGGGCACCATAAAAAGAAAGATATGTTGCCAACTTGTACTTCCCAAGCGCTTAGTCCAGTGCTCTGCACACAGTAAGCGCTCAATAAATACGATTGAATGAATGAATGAAAGACCGTGAGCCCACTGTTGGGTAGGGGCCGTCTCTATATGTTGCCAACTTGTACTTCCCAAGCGCTTAGTACAGTGCTCTGCACGCAGTAAGCGCTCAATAAATATGATTGATTGATTTTATGTTTAGGTAGAAATTCTTCTGGTAGTAGTTAAAATTTGTGATTGGGAAACCTCGCATTGGTCAAACTGTGACATGTATGTCTCCTTGATTATAGGTTAAAGCACCTGGAAGTACGCAGACTGATGCGACAAAGAGGAGATGGACCCTGGTATCATTATCCGACCATCGATAAGGAGCTTATTGATTACTCTCCAAAATCAGCACCCGACAACTAACCTGTTAGTTCTTTATCATTCAAATCTATCACCTCGAATGACAAAATAAATTAACTCTGTGATAGACTTAGTGTTGCTCTCCCGGTGTCCTTATTCACGATATTTAAGTCCTTATTGGGTGTGCAGCAATACAGTGAGCAGAGGTGAAGATAAAGGGATTTTAATTCATTCTGTTTTGGCATCACAAAGGGCTGAGTCGTTTGTGATTGATATTTTTCAGGGCAGGCTGTGGTGAAAGACGATTGCTCTTGGTTGGATTTTTTAAGCTTCAGAATGTGAACATGGGAGCTAAGAAAGTTTGTGAGCCAGTGAAATAGAAAAAACTCGAAATTATTTTTTTGATACCATGCTGGTGGTCAGGTGCAATGATACAATAGGGAGTCTTGTCCTTGGCCTGTTCTCTATTATAAACTCCTCTCTTCCCAAAGTTGGTGACGTAGAGACAGTTAATTTGTCTTTGTTTCACTTGAAAACCTTAGGAAGAAATCGGTGGCCGCATTAAGCATCTTTTAAGTCAAAGCATGTTCGTATTAAATGTGGTCATCTATGTAAGACGGGATATATCACCGTTAAGGAGATTTGGGTACACTTACTTGCCTGGCCTTACTTACACTTACTGCCAAATTGTACTTCCGAAGCACTTAGTACAGTGCTCTGCACACAGTAAGCCCTCAATAAATACGATTGATGATGAGGATGGCACTTAACATATGACAGGAAGAATGTCTATAGAGATAACAGACCAGTGGGCTGCCAGGGAAATTGCCATTGAAATGGCCAGGTCGCAAAACTGGCCTCACATCTACAGTGATGACCAAAATGGACTGATAATAATAATAATTTTAGTATTTGTTAAGCACTTACTATGTGCCAAGCACTGGTCTAAGCGCTGGGGAGGATACAAGGTGATCAGGTTGTCCCGCGTGGGGCTCACAGTCTTCATTATCAATCAATCAGTCAATCGTATTTATTGAGCGCTGACTGTGTGCAGAGCACTGTACTAAGCGCTTGGGAAGTCCAAGTTGGCAACATACAGAGACAGTCCCTACACAACAGTGGGTTCACAGTCTAGAAGGGGAAGACAGACAACAAAACCAAACATACTAACAAAATAAAATAAATAGAATAGATATGTACAAGTAAAATAAATAGAGTAATAAATATGTACAGACATAATCAATCGTATTTATTGAGCGCTTACTGTGTGCAGAGCACTGTACTAAGTGCTTGGGAAGTACAGGTTGGCAACATATAGAGACAGTCCCTGCCCAACAGTGGGCTCACAGTCTAAAAGGGGGAGACAGACAACAAAACCAAACATACTAACAAAATAAAATAAATAGAATAGATATGTACAGGTAAAATAAAGAGTAATAAATATGTACAAACATATATACATATATACAGGTGCTGTGGGGAAGGGAAGGAGGTAAGATGGGGGGAATGTGGTCATCTATGTAAGACGGGATATATCACCGTTAACGAGATTTGGGTACACTTACTTGCCTGGCACATAACATCTGACAGGAAGAATGTCTATAAAGATAACAGACCAGTGGGTTGCCAGGGAAATTGCTATTGAAATGGCCAGGTCGCAAAACTGGCCTCACATCTATAGTGATGACCAAAATGGACCGATAATAATAATAATTTTAGTATGTGTTAAGCACTTACTACGCGCCAAGCACTGTTCTAAGTGCTAGGGAGGATACAAGGTGATCAGGTTGTCCCACATGTGGCTCACAGTCTTCTTTATCAATCAATCAGTCAATCGTATTTATTGAGCACTTACTGTGTGCAGAGCACTGTACTAAGCGCTTGGGAAGTACAAGTTGGCAACATATAGAGACATCATCATCATCAATCGTATTTATTGAGCTCTTACTGTGTGCAGAGCACTGGACTAAGCGCTTGGGAAGTACAAGTTGGCAACATATAGAGACGGCCCCTACCCAACAGTGGGCTCACAGTCTAGAAGGGGGAGACAGAGAACAAAGCCAAACATATTAACAAAATAAAATAAATAGAATAGACATAAGCAGCGTGGCTCAGTGGAAAGAGCGTGGGCTTTGGAGTCAGATCCCGGCTCTGCCAATTGTCAGCTGTGTGACTTTGGGCAAGTCACTTCTCTGTGCCTCAGTTACCTCATCTGTAAATACGGACATACGAACCAGAGTACCACCTATTGCAGCTGCATCCACTCCCTTAGAGAACTCAGTCGTCCCACTGGTTTCCATTCAATTCAGAGAAGCGGCGTGGCTCAGTGGAAAGAGCCCGGGCTTTGGAGTCAGAGGTCATGGGTTCGAATCCCGACTCTGCCACGTGTCTGCTGTGTGACCTTGGGCAAGTCACTTCACTTCTCTGAGCCTCAGTTACCTCATCTGTAAAATGGGGATTAAGACTGGGAACCCCACGTGGGACAACCTGATCACTTTGTATCCCCCCCCAGCGCTTAGTGCTTTGCACATAGTAAGCACTTAACAAATGCCAACATTATTATTATTATTAATTCCCATCCATCTTTTAGACTGTGAGCCCACTGTTGGGTAGGGACTGTCTCTATATGTTGCCAACTTGTACTTCCCAAGCGCTTAATACAGTGCTCTGTACACAGTAAGCGCTCAATAAATACGATTGATTGATTGATTGATCGATCCAGCTCTATGCCTACGATTCCCAAATCTACCCCTCCAGTCCTGACTTCTGTCTCCTACTGCAGTCTCACATTTCCTCCTGCCTTCAGGATCTCTCTACTTGGATGTGCCACCAACACCTCAAACTGAACATCTTCATGTTCAAAAATCTCAAAAATCCTCAAAAATCTCCAGTGGCTACCAATCAATCTGCGCATCAGGCAGAAACTCCTCACCCTGGGCTTCCAGGCTGTCCATCCCCTCGCCCCCTCCTACCTCACCTCCCTTCTCTCCTTCGCCAGCCCAGCCCGCACCCTCCGCTCCTCCACCGCTGATCTCCTCACCGTACCTCGCTCTCGCCTGTCCCGCCCTCGACCCCCGGCCCACGTCCTCCCCCGGGCCTGGAATGGCCTCCCTCTGCCCATCCGCCAAGCTAGCTCTCTTCCTCCCTTCAAGGCCCTGCTGAGAGCTCACCTCCTCCAGGAGGCCTTCCCAGACTGAGCCCCTTCCTTCCTCTTTCCCTCGTCCCCCTCTCCATCCACCCCATCTTACCTCCTTCCCTTCCCCACAGCACCTGTATATATATATATATGTTTGTACGTATTTATTACTCTTTATTTATTTATTTTACTTGTACATATCTATTCTATTTATTTTATTTTGTTAGTATGTTTGGTTTTGTTCTCTGTCTCCCCCTTTTAGACTGTGAGCCCACTGTTGGGTAGGGACTGTCTCTATATGTTGCCAATTTGTACTTCCCAAGCGCTTAGTACTGTGCTCTGCACATAGTAAGCACTCAATAAATACGATTGATGATGATGATGATGATGATCTCTATGCCTACGATTGCCAAATCTACCCCTCCAATCCTGACTTCTGTCTCCTACTGCAGTCTCCCATTTCCTCCTGCCTTCAGGATCTCTCTGCTTGGATGTGCCACCAACACCTCAAACTGAACATCTTTATCTCCTGAACTAAATTTTGTTTCTTTCCCTCCCCCCGATTGTCTCATCGCTACCCACCTCTCACAAGCCTGTAATTTTGGCATTATCCTTGATTCATCTCTCATTCCACCCGATCTTCTCGGATCAGTCAGCCGATCGTATTGAGCACTTAAATATTACTCTATTTATTTATTTATTTATTTATTTTGCTTGTACATTTCTATCCTATTTATTTTATTTTGTTGGTATGTTTGGTTTTGTTCTCTGTCTCCCCCTTTTAGACTGTGAGCCCACTGTTGGGTAGGGACTGTCTCTATGTGTTGCCAATTTGTACTTCCCAAGCGCTTAGTACAGTGCTCTGCACATAGTAAGCGCTCAATAAATACGATTGATTGATTGATTGATTAACTATGTGCAGAGCACTGTACTAAGCTCTTGGGAGAACACAATACAACAGAATTAGCAGACGGGTTCCCTGCCCACAAGTTGACAGTCTAAAGGGGGAGAATAAGTAATTTCTACATAACTAAAATCCACCCTTTCCTCTCCACCCGAACTGCTACTCTGCTGATCTAGGCACTTGCCACGCTTCTCCTTTACTGGTTCATCTTTTTATTTTTTAATGGTATTGGTTAAACGCTTACTATGTGCCAGGCACTGTACTAAGTGCTGGGGTACATACACAGTCCCTGTGTCCCACATAGGACGCATGGTCTTAAGAGAAGTAAGGAGCAGCGTGGCTCAGTGGAAAGAACATGGGTTCTAATCCCGGCTCCGCCGCGTGTCTGCTGTGTAACCTTGGGCAAGTCACTTCACTTCTCTGAGCCTCAGTTCCCTCATCTGCAAAATGGGGATTAAGACTGTGAGCCCCACGTGGGACAACCTGATCCCCTTGTATCCCCTCCAGCGCTTAGAACAGTGCTTCGCACATAGTTAAGTGCTCAACAAATGCCGTTATTATTATTATTATTGTTAGAAGTAGTGACTTGCCCGAGGTCACACAGCAGACACGTGGCAGAGCCGGGATTAGAACCCAAGTCCTTCTGATTTCTAGGCCTTGCTGACCCTCTTGTCTCCTGTCTCTCCATTCTTTGCTGCCGGGTTCATTTTTCTAAAAACAAGTGCAGTCCACGTCTCCCCACTCCTCAAAAACTTCCAGTGGTTGCCATTCCACCACTGCATCAAACAAAGCTTCTGACCCTGAGTTTTAAAGCAGTCAATTAACTCACCCCATCCTACTTTACCGTGCTGATTTCGTACTCTAACTCAGTCTTCTCACTCGGCTCCTCTAATGCCAACCTACCTACTTTACCTACCTACTCTACCTAATCTTGTCCCTTTTTAAAAAAAATGTAATTTAAATACTATATGCCCAGAACTGCACTGAGTGCTGCAATTCATATTAATGTGTCTTCCACTCTAGACTGTATACTCTTTGTGGGTAGGGAGTGTGTCTGTTATATGTTGTATTCTCCCAAGTGTTTAGTACAGTGCTCTGCACGCAGTTTGCACTTAAGAAGTACAATTGAGTAGATACAAGCTTATCAGTTTGGGCATAGACCAATTCCACACTGTCTTAATCCTCTTTTTCTTTCTTTCTTTCTTTCTTTCTTTCTTTCTTTCTTTCTTTCTTTCTTTCTGTCTGTTTCCTTCCTTCCTTCCTTCCTTCCTTCCTTCCTTCCTTCCTTCCTTCCTTCCTTCCTTCCTTCCCTTTCTTTCTTTCTTTCTTTCTTTCTTTCTTTCTTTCTTTCTTTCTTTCTTTCTTTTTTTTCTTTCTTTCTCTCTCTCTCTCTTTCTTTCTTCCTTCCTTTTCTTCCCCTTCTTCCCTTTCTTTCTTTTCTTCCCCTTCTTCCCTTTCTTTCTTTCTTCCTTCCCTTTCTCCCCTTCTTCCCTTTCTTTCTTTCTTTCTTTCTTTCTTTCTTTTTCTTTCTTTCTTTCCCTTTCTTTCTTTCTTTCTTTCTTTCTTTCTTTTTCTTTCTTTCTTTCCCTTTCTTTCTTTCTTTCTTTCTTTCTTTCTTTCTTTCTTTCTTTCTTTCTTCCTTTCTTCCTTCCTTTCTTTCTTTCTTTCTTTCTTTCTTTCTTCTTTCCCTCTTCCTCTTTCTTTCTTTCTTTCCTTCTTTCTTTCTTTCCTTCTTTCTTTCTTTCTTTCTTTCTTTTTTTTCTTTCTTTCTCTCTCTCTCTCTTTCTTTCTTCCTTCCTTTTCTTCCCCTTCTTCCCTTTCTTTCTTTTCTTCCCCTTCTTCCCTTTCTTTCTTTCTTCCTTCCCTTTCTCCCTTTCTCCCTTTCTCCCTTTCTCCCCTTCTTCCCTTTCTTTCTTTCTTTCTTTCTTTCTTCCTTTCTTTCTTCCTTTCTTTCTTTCTTTCTTTCTTTCTTTCTTTCTTTCTTTTTCTTTCTTTCTTTCCCTTTCTTTCTTTTCTTCCCCTTCTTCCCTTTCTTTCTTTCTTCCTTCCCTTTCTCCCTTTCTCCCTTTCTCCCCTTCTTCCCTTTCTTCCCTTCTTTCTTTCTTTCTTTCTTTCTTTCTTTCTTTCTTTCTTTCTTTTTCTTTCTTTCTTTCCCTTTCTTTCTTTCTTTCTTTCTTTCTTTCCCTTTCTTTCTTTCTTTCTTTCTTTCTTTCTTTTTCTTTCTTTCTTTCCCTTTCTTTCTTTCTTTCTTTCTTTCTTTCTTTCTTTCTTTTTCTTTTTCTTTCTTTCTTTCCCTTTCTTTCTTTCTTTCTTTCTTTCTTTCTTTCTTTCTTTCTTTCTTTCTTTCTTTCTTTCTCTCTCCCTTCCTTCCTTCCTTCCTTCCTTCCTTCCTTCCTTCCTTCCTTTTCTTCCCCTTCTACCCTTTCTTTCTTTCTTCCTTCCCTTTCTCCCTTTCTCCCCTTCTTTTCTTCCTTCCTTCCTTCCTTCCTTCCTTCCTTCCTTCCTTCCCTCCTTCCTTCCTTCCCTCCTTCCTTCCTTCCCTCCATCCTTCCTAACTTCCTTCCTTCCTTCCTTCCTTCCTTCCTTCCTTCCTTCCTTCCTTCCTTCCTTCCTTCCTTCCTTCCTTCCTTCCTTCCTTCCTTCCTTCCTTCCTTCCTTTCATATTTATTGAGCACTTACTGTGTGCAGAAGAAATGAAGTGACTTGCCTAAGTCACAGAGTAGACAAGTGGCAAAGCTGGGCATTAAGGGCACGGAATGTGTGTGCTAATTCTGTTGCATTGTACTCCCAAGCGCTTAGTACAGCACTCTACACATAGTGAGCACCCTAGGGAACGTCTCTATATGTTGCTGACTTGTACTTCCCAAGCGCTTAGTACAGTGCACTGCACACATTAAGCGCTCAATAAATACGATTGAATGAATGAAATGCCATTGATTGATGGATTGCTTGACTTAAAGCTCCTTAAGGGCAGGGAACATCGTGGCTCAGTGGAGTCAGAGGTCATGGGTTTGAATCCCAGCTCCGCCACATGTCTGCTGTGTGACTTTGGGCAAGTCACTTAACTTTTCTGGGCCTCAGTTACTTCATCTGTAAAATGGGGATGAAGACTGTGAGCCCCACATGGCATAACCTGATCACCTTGTATCCCCCCCAGCACTTAGAACAGTGCTTTGCACATAGTAAGCGCTTAACAAATGCCATCATTATTATTCAGCACTTAGAACGGTGCTTTGCACATAGTAAGCGCTTAACAAATGCCATTATTATTATTCAGCGCTTAGAACAGTGCTTTGCACAAAGTAAGCACTTAAATGCCATCATCATCATCATCAACATAGCAACTAACTATATTGTACTCAAGTGCTTAGTACAGTGCTCGACAGAGTTAATGTTCAGTAAATATTATTGATTGGTATTTAATGTTGATCTCAGAAGTAACAGCTGTAGGGCAGTGGTTTTTTTTATCTTTTTCCCCAGAGGGCGAGGTAGCAGAGGGTGATTATAAATGTCCCATTCCTTTTAATTTCCTCATCTTTAAATAAATTAGGATTAGAGAAGCAGCGGGGCTCAGTGGAAAGAGCCCGGGCTTGGGAGTCAGAGGTCATGGGTTCTAATCCCAGCTCCGCCACATGTCTGCTGTGTGACCTTGGGCAAGTCACTTCACTTCTCTGAGCCTCAGTTCCCTCATCTGTATAATGGGGATGAAGACTGTGAGCCCCATGTGGGGCAACCTGATCACCTTGTATCCCCCCCGCGCTTAGTGATTTGCACATAGTAAGCGCTTAACAAATGGCATCATTATTATTATACTATTTCCTCTTACATTGATTTGTTTTGACTTTGTGTGTTTGTGTGTGTTGGGTTTTAATGTCTCATCACTCCTGATGTCTTTGTTTCCAGCCCCTTCTGTCCCCTTATACTCTTAGATTGTGACCTCCCTAAAGGCAGGGACCATGTCTAATTCCCAACTGTGTATTGGCTCCCAGGGTTTAGTATAATTATCAGTGCACCATAAGCACTTAATAAACGTGATTGTTACTATACTCTTACTGCTAACTCAATCAATCAATCAATCGTATTTATTGAGTGCTTACTGTGTGCAGGGCACTGTACTAAGCGCTTGGGAAGTACAAGTTGGCAACATATAGAGACAGTCCCTACCCAAAAGTGGGCTCAAACTCCATAGTACTCTCCCAGGCACTTGGTATGGGGATCCGCACGGAAGCAGCACTCAATAAAGAGCATCGATTGACTTGCTAGAGACCCATCTGTAAATAATAATAATGAGAATTGTGGTATCTCTTAAGCGTTCAGCACGGCCGGCAGGGGAATGTCTCTGTTACACTGTTGTAATAATAATAATAGTGGCATTTATTAAGTGCTTACTATGTGCAAAGCACTGTTCTCAGCGCTGAGGAGGTTACAAGGTGATCAGATTGTCCCACGTGGGGCTCACAGTCGTAATCCCCGTTTTACGGATGAGGTAGCTGAGGCACAGAGAAGTCAAGTGACTTGCCCAAAGTCACACAGCTGACAAGTGGCGGAGCGGGGATTTGAACCCATGACCTCTGACTCCAAAGCCTGGGCTTTTTCCACTGAGCCACGCTTAGTGTGCTTAGTGGAGTGTCCTGCGCTACAGTAAGAGTGCTCAATAAATACGATTGACTGTGAGCCCACTGTTGGGTAGGGACTGTCTCTATATGTTGCCAACTTGTACTTCCCAAGCGCTCAGTACAGTGCTCTGCACACAGTAAGCGCTCAATAAATACGATTGATTGTTTGACTGACTGTCCTAAGTGCCTGGGTAGATACAAGGTAATCAGGTTAGACATAGTCCCACATGGGAATAGGCTTTTAAGACACTTACCAGGCTGTCCCCAAAAAATAATAAAGAGATTTCCAAGGTGCTAGGGGCGTGTTTAGCTCAGGCAGGTACCGTCCCAATCATATCTTATGTTCCCAAGCTTATGGGCAGAGGCCTGATTGATAAGGCAGCGTTTTATAGGGTCTCTCCCATATTTAAATCATTGATGAGGCTGGCTGCAATTAATTTGTCTATTTGCAAGCTCAGGCAAATATTTATGTTGGTGTCTGTTTACTTGTATTGATGACTGTCTCCCATTTCCCCCCCCTAGACTTTAAGCTTATTGTGGGCAGGGATTGTTCTCTCTTTATTGACGTTTTGTATTTCCCCAAGGGCTTAGTGCAGTGCTCTGCACGCAGTAAGGATTCAATAAATAGGATTGAATGAATCTAATGAAAAATCTCTCTGTGAGCCCGAGAGGGTGACTCTAAAGAGACAACCGCCTCTCGTTCCCTGCCTCCCCCATAGCCTCCGTTTTCTCCCCCTGCCTCTCCCTCTCCCCGACCCTTACACTTAAAAATAAAAATAATAATAATAACGGTGTTCGTTAAGCACTATGTGCCAAGCACCGTTCTAAGCGCTGGGGGGATACAAGGTGATCAGGTTGTCCCGTGTGGGGCTCACAGTCATCATCCCCATTTTCCAGATGAGGTAACTGAGGCTCCGAGAAGTTAAGTGACTTGCCCAAGGTCACACAGCAGACATGTGGCGGAGCCAGGATTCGAATCCATGACTTCTGACTCCAGAGCCCGGGCTCTCTAATCCCGGCTCCGCCACTCGGCAGCCATGTGGCTTTGGGCGAGTCACTTCACTTCTCTGGGCCTCAGTTCCCTCATCTGGAAAATGGGGATTAAGACTGTGAGCCCCCCATGGGACAACTTGATCACCTTGTATCCCCCCCCAGCGCTTAGAACAACGCTTTGCACATAGTAAGCGCTTAACAAATGTCGTCATCATTATTATTACCTTTTACTGTTTTTGATTATAACTTACAAGTTATAACCGTTTTGCACATCTCCCCGTTCTTATATGTTGTACATCATGCATCTTATGTACTTTCCAAGCGCTTAGTACAGTGCTCTGCACAGAGTAAGCGCTCAATAATTTCGATTGAATGAATATTTATTATTTTAGAGCCTTGGAACTAGCTGTAATTCTATTTATTCTGACGATTTGTCCACATGCTTTGTTTTGTTGTCTGTCTCCCCCTTCTAGACTGTGAGCCCGTTGTTGGGTAGGGACCGTCTCTGTATGTTGCCGGCTTGTACTTCCCAAGCGCTTAGTGCAGTGCTCTGCACACAGTAAGCGCTCAATAAATTTGGTTGAATGAATATTTATTTGTTTAGAGCATTGGAACTAGCTGTAATTCTATTTATTCTGACTATTTTGACGCCTGTCCACATGTTTTGTTTTGTTGTCTGTCTCCCCCTCCTCGACTGTGAGCCCGTTGTTGGGTAGGGACCGTCTCTGTATGTTGCCGGCCTGTACTTACCAAGCACTTAGTACAGTGCTCTGCACACAGCAAGCGCTCAATAAATGCGATTGAATGAATGAATGAATGAACTTACTATTTGCCAGGAACTGTGCTAAGCGCTGGGGTGGATACAAAGCAAATCGGGTTGGACACGGTCCCTGTCCCACGTGGGGCTCACGGAGAAGCAAGAGCCCAGGCTTGGGAATCAGAGGTCATGGGTTCTAATTCCGCTCCCCCACTTTGTCTGCTGTGTGACCTCGGGCCAACCACTTCGCTTCTCTGGGCCTCAGTTCCCTCATCCGGAAAATGGGGGTGAAAACTGTGAGCCCCACTTGGGATAACCTGATTACTCTCCATCTACCCCAGCGCTTAGTACAGTGATCGGCACAAAGTAAGGGCTGAACAAACACCATCATTATCATTTATGCTTATTCCAAGTGAATGAAACACTTCGAAACCTTCCCTTCCCCACAGCACCTGTATATATGTATATATGTTTGTACGTATTTATTACTCTATTTATTTATTTTACCTGTACATATCTATTCTATTTATTTTATTTTGTTAGTATGTTTGGTTTTGTTCTCTGTCTCCCCCTTTTAGACTGTGAGCCCGCTGTTGGGTAGGGACTGTCTCTATATGTTGCCAACTTGTACTTCCCAAGCGCTTAGTACAGTGTTCTGCACACAATAAGCGCTCAATAAATACGATTGATGGATGGATTCGAAGGCTCCTTTTAAGCCCGGACCTGGAAAAGGTATTGAGTCGTCGAACTGGACTCTCTGCCCACAACCAAGGGTCTTTGATGGGCATAGGTGAAAGCGCTTAACCAATAGCTTCCTTATCAATCATGGCATTCGGTCTCTGTTTGGGGGCGGAGGTGACCGAGGCCCCCAGAGCAGAGTGGTGACCTTTCCCGAGGTGGGCCGGCAGACGAGGAGCGGGACCCCCTGAGACCCCCTTGGACCTTATTATGCTCCCCAGGCCCTAGCCGGGCCTTTCCCTTCCCTCCCCCCATCCGGTCCCTCTCCTCTTCCTCCTCTTCCCCATCCTCCTCCTCTTCCTCCCCCTGCTCCTGCTCCTGCCTCCTTCCCGGCGGGCGATTCATTCATTCATTCAATCGTATTTATTGAGTGCTTATTGTGTGCAGAGCACTGTACTAAGCGCTTGGGAAGGACAAGTCGGCAACATCTAGAGACGGTCCCTACCCAACAACGGGCTCACAGTCTAGAAGGGGGGGGAGACAGGCAACAAAACAAAACATGTGGACGGGTGTCAAAACTGTCAGAATAAATAGAATTATAGCTATATGCACATCATTAATAAAATAGAGTAGTAAATATGGACAAGTAAAATGAATAGAGTAATAAATCTGTACAAATATATTCATTCATTCAATTGTATTTATTGAGCTCTGACTGTGTGCAGAGCACTGTACTAAGCGCTTGGGAAGTACAAGTCGGCAACATCTTGAGACGGTCCCTACCCAACAACGGGCTCACAGTCTAGAAGGGGGGGAGACAGACAACAAAACAAAACATGTAGACAGGAGTCAAAACTGTCAGAATAAATAGAATTATAGCTTTATGCACATCATTAATAATACAGAGTAGTAAATATGTACGAGTAAAATGAATAGAGTAATAAATCTGTACAAATATATTCATTCATTCAATTGTATTTATTGAGCTTTGACTGTGTGCAGAGCACTGTACTAAGCACTTGGGAAGTACAAGTCGGCAACATCTAGAGACGGTCCCTACCCAACAATGGGCTCACAGTCTAGAAGGGGGGGAGACAGGCAACAAAACAAAACATGCAGACAGGTGTCAAAACTGTCAGAATAAATAGAATTATAGCTATATGCACATCATTAATAAAACAGAGTAGTAAATATGTACAAGTAAAATGCATAGAGTAATAAATCTGTACAAATATATACAAGTGCTGTGGGGAGGGGAAGGAGAAAGAGGCGGGGGGGCAATGGGGAGGAGGAGAGGAAAAAGGGGGCTCAGTGTGGGAAGGCCTCCTGGAGGAGGTGAGCTCTCAGTAGGGCTTTGAAGGGAGGAAGAGAGCTGGCTTGGCGGATGGGCAGAGGGAGGGCATTCCGGGCCAGGGGGAGGACGTGGGCCGGGGGTCGACGGCGGGACAGGCGAGAATGAGGTATGGTGAGGAGATTAGCGGCAGAGGAGCGGAGGGTGCGGGCTATTTGGGCTGGAGAAGGAGAGAAGGGGGGTGAGGTAGGAGGGGGCGAGGGGATGGACAGCCTTGAAGCCCAGGGTGAGGAGTTTCTGCCTGATGCGTAGGTTGACAGGCAACCGCTGGAGATTTTTGAGGAGGGGAGTAACATGTCCAGAGCGTTTCTGTACAGAGATAATCCGGGCGGCCGAGTGAAGTATAGACTGAAGCGGGGAGAGACAGGAGGATGGGAGATCAGAGAGGAGGCTGATGCAGTAATCCAGATGGGATAGGATGAGAGATTGAACCAGCAAGGTAGTGGTTTGGATGGAGAGGGAAGGGCGGATCTTGGCGATGTTGTGGAGGTGAGATTGGCAGGTTTTGGATATGTGGGGTGAATGAGAGCGGAGTCAAGGATGACATCAAAGTTGCAGGCTTGTGAGATGGGAAGGATGGTAATAATAATGACATTTATTAAGCGCTGACTATGTGCAAAGCACTGTTCTTAGTGCTGAGGAGGTTACAGGGCAATCAGGTTTTCCCACAGGGGGCTCACAGTCTTAATCCCCATTTTACAGATGAGGTAACTGAGACAGGAGAAGTGAAGTGACTTGCCCAAAGTCACACAGCTGACAATTGGCAGAGCTAGGATTTGAACCCATGAACTGGACTCCAAAGCCCGAGCTCTTTCCACTGAGCCATGCCGTCTACGGTGACGGGAAAGTCAGGGAGAGGGCAGGGGTTGGGAGGGAAGATAAGGAGTTCAGTCTTGGACATACTGAGTTTTAGGTGGCAGGCAGACATCCAGACGGAGATGTCTCGAAGGCAGGAGGAGATACGAGCCTGGAGGGAAGGAGAGAGAGCAGGGGCAGAGATGTAGATCTGGGTGTCATCAGCGTAGAGATGATAGTTGAAGCCGTGGGAGCGAATGAGGTCACCAAGGGAGTGAGTGTAGATAGAGAACAGAAGGGGACCAAGCACTGACCCTTGAGGAACCCCTACAGTAAGGGGATGGGAGGGGGAGGAGGAGCCCGCAAAGGAGACTGAGAATGAATGCAGGAGAGATGAGGAGAACCAGGAAAGGACGGAGTCTGTGAAGCCAAGGTCGGATAGCGTGTTGAGGAGACGGGGGTGGTCCACAGTGTCCAAGGCAGCTGAGAGGTCGAGGAGGATTAGGATAGAGTAGGAGCCATTGGATTTGGCAGGAAGGAGGTCATCGGTGACCTTTGAGAGGGCAGTTTCGGTGGAATGTAGGGGATGGAAGCCAGATTGGAGGGGCTCGAGGAGAGAATTGAGGTTGAGAAACTCGAGGCAGCGCGTGTAGACGACTCGTTCTAGTAGTTTGGAAAGGAAGGGTAGGAGGGAGGTGGGGCGATAACTAGAAGGGGCAGTGGGGTCAAGAGAGGGTTTTTTTAGGATGGGGGAGACGTAGGCATGTTTGAAGGCAGAGGGGAAGGAACCACTGGAGAGTGAGCGGTTGAAGATGGAAGTTAAGGAGGGGAGGAGGGAAGGGGCGATGGCTGGCTGTTGGGGGGCCGTCTCTTCTTAGTGGCAAGAGCCCGGACTTGGGAGTCAGAGGTTGTGGGTTCTAATCCCGCCTCCCCCACTCGTCTGCCGGGTGACCTCGGGCAAACCGTTTAACTTCTCTGGGCCTCAGTTCCCTCAACCGTAAAATGGGGATTGAGACTGTGAGCCCCACGTGGGACAACCTGATGACCCGGTATCTCTCCCAGCGCTTAGGACAGTGCTTGGCACATAGTAAGGCCTTAACGAATACCAGGATTATTATTACTATTCCTTTCGCCTGTTGCGGCTGGTGGGGCGGGGGCTGGGTTAAAAATAGCATTCCCCCTGGCCGCCCGCCCGCCCGTCCGCCCTTCCTGCCCTCCCGTCCCGTCCCGTCCGTCCGTCCGTTTCCCCGCCGTTCCCCGGGTGTGGGCTGGGGGGGCTCACGCTCCGCCCCTCCCTCCCCTGCTGCCTCCAGCCCCCTCCCCACCCCCCTCCCCAGTTCTAGCCCCTCTCTCCAGCCCCAAATCCAGCCCAGCCCCTTCCCCACCTCCAGCCCCCCTGGACAGCTCGCAATCCAGCCCCCTCCCCAGCCCTCTCCCCCTCCAGCCCCCTCCCCAGCTCCCAATCCAGCCCCCGTCCCCTCTCCAGCTCCCAGTCCAGCCCCCGCCCCCCCTCCAGCTCCCAATCCAGCTCAGCCCCCTCCCCAGCTCCCAATCCAGCTCCCGTCCCCTCTCCAGCTCCAAATCCACCCCCTCCCCACCTCCATCTCCCAATCCAGCCCTTTCCACACCTCCAGCTCCAAATCCACCCCCTCCCCACCTCCATCTCCCAATCCAGCTCAGCCCCCTCCCCAGCTCCCAGTCCAGCCCCTTCCCCACCTCCAGCTCCAAACCCAGCCCCCTCCCCACCTTCAACCCCCGCCCCCCAGCTCCCAATCCAGCCCAGCCCCCTCCAGCTCCAAACCCAGCCCCCTCCCCCCCTCCAGCTCCCAATCCAGCTCAGCCCCCTCCCCAGCTCCCAGTCCAGCCCCTTCCCCACCTCCAGCTCCAAACCCAGCCCCCCTCCCCCCCCTCCACCCCCCGCCCCCCCTCCAGCTCCCAATCCAGCCCAGCCCCCTCCCCACCTCCAGCTCCAAACCCAGCCCCCTCTCCACCTCCAGCCCCCTCCCCAGCTCCCAATCCAGCCCAGCCCCCTCCAGCCCCCTCCCCTCCAGCCCCCTCCCCACCTCCGGCTCCCAATCCAGCCCAGGCCCCTCCCCAGCTCCCAATCCAGCCCCCGCCCCACCTCCAGCTCCCAATCCAGCCCAGATCCCTCCAGCCCCCTCCCCACCTCCAGCTCCCAATCCAGCCCCTTCCCCACCTCCAGCTCCAACCCAGCCCCCTCCCCCCTCCAGCTCCCAATCCAGCTCAGCCCCCTCCCCAGCTCCCAATCCAGCCCCCGCCCCACCTCCAGCTCCCAATCCAGCCCAGCCCCCTCCAGCCCCCTCCCCACCCCCAGCTCCCAATCCAGCTCAGCCCCCTCTCCAGCTCCCAATCCAGCCCCTTCCCCCCCCTCCAGCTCCCAGCCCAGCCCCCTCCCCACCCCCAACTCCCAATCCAGCCCAGCCCCCTCCCCTCCCTCCAGCTCCCAATCCAGCCCCCTTCCCCCCCCCCAGCTCCCAGCCCAGCCCCCTCCCCCCCTCCAGCTCCAAACCCAGGCCCCTCTCCCCCTCCAGCCCCCTCCCCCCGCCTCCAGCTCCCAATCCAGCCTGTGAGCCCCCTCCCCCGTCCCCATCCCAATCCATCGGAGCCCCCCCTCCCCCCCGGTGGGATCGGGCTCCATCCCCCCCCAACGGATGCAGCGGTCGGCGGGGCCCGGGCCGAAGATGGCGCCGGAGGAGCTGGGCGACCTGCTGGTGCCCTACTTGCCCACCGTCCGGGTGCCCCGCCACAGGGACCGGGTCTACAAGGCCGAGTGCGCCTTCTCCTTCGACTCCCCCGTGAGTAGGGGGATGGGGCCTTGTGTGTCTGTGTGTCTCTGTGTGTGTGTGTCTGTGTGTGTCTGTGTCTGTGTGTGTCCCCCCCTCCGCACCAACCCCTCCATCGGGGTCACCCGGGAAACAGCCCACAAGATGCTGGGCACAGTAACAGTAATAAGAATCAGGCCATTTCTTAAGCGCTTACAATGTGCCAAGCCCTGTTCTAAGCGCTGGGGAGGTTACAAGGTGATCAGGTTGTCCCACGTGTTGCTCACAGTCTTCAACCTCATTTTCCAGACGAGGGAACTGAGGCCCAGAGAAGTGAAGCGACTTTCCCTAAGTCACCCAGCTGACAAGCGGCGGAGCCGAGATTTGAATCCTTGACCTCTGACTCAATCAATCAATCATGTTTATTGAGCGCTTACCATGTGCAGAGCACTGTACTAAGCGCTTGGGAAGTACAAATTGGCAACATTATAGAGACAGTCTCTTTTCCACTGAGCCACGCTGCTTCTCTAATAATCAGGGCGTTTATTAAGCGCTTACTATGTGCAAAGCGCTGCTCTCAGCGCCGGGGGAGATACAAGGTCATCGAGTTGTCCCACGTGGGGGTCACAGACTTAGTCCCCATTTTCCAGATGAGGGAACTGAGGCCCAGAAGCGCTTACTATGTGCGAAGTGCTGCTCTCAGCGCCGGGGGAGATACAAGGTCATCAAGTGGGCCCACGGGGGGCTCACAGACTTAGTCCCCATTTTCCAGATGAGGGAACTGAGGCCTAGAGAATAATAATAATAATAACGTTTACTATGTGCAAAGCACTGTTCTAAGCGCTGGGGGAGATACAAGGTCATCAAGTTGCCCCTTTTTGGGGCTCACAGACTTAGTCCCCATTTTCCAGATGAGGGAACTGAGGCCCAGAGAATAATAATAATAATAATGGTATTTGCTAATCGCTTACTACGTGCAAAGCACTGCTCTAAGCACCAGGGGAGATACAAAGTCATCAAGTTGTCCCACGGGGGGCTCACAGACTTAATCCATATTTTACAGATGAGGGAACTGAGGCCCAGAGAATAATAATAATAATGGTATTTGTTAAGCGCTTACTATGTGCAAAGCACTGCTCTAAGCGCCCGGGGAGATACAAGGTCATCAAGTTGTCCCACGTGGGGCTCACAGACTTAATCCCCATCCAGATGAGGGAACTGAGGCCCAGAGAATAATAATAATAATGGTATTTGTTAAGCACTTACTATGTGCAAAGCACTGGGGACGTTACAAGGTGATCAGGTTGTCCCACGGGGGGCTCACAGTTTTTTAATCCCCATTTTACAGATGAGGCAACCAAGGAACAGAGAAGTTAAGGGACTTGCCCAAAGTCACATAGCTGATAGCAGATCCGGGATTTGAACCTGTGACCTCTGACTCCAAAGCCCGGGCTCTTTCCACTGAGCCGTGCTGCTTCCTTCTCTATGTGCCAAGCACTGGTTTTTTTTTTTTTGGATGGCATTTGTTAAGCGCCTACTATGTGCCAAGCACTGTTCTAAGCGCTGGGATAGATGCAAGGACATCAGGTTGGCCCAAGGAGGGCTCATACTCTTCATTCCCGTTTGACAGATGAGGGAACAGAGGCCCAGAGAATAATAATAATGATGGTAATTATTAAGCTTGTACATATTTATTCTATTTATTTTATTTTGTTAATATGTTTCATTTTGTTGTCTGTCTCCCCCTTCTAGACTGTAAGCCCGCTGTTGGGTAGGGACCGTCTCTATATGTTGCCAACTTGTACTTCCCAAGCGCTTAGTCCAGTGCTCTGCACACAGTAAGTGCTCAATAAATACGATTAAATGAATGAATGAATTAAGTGCTTACTGTGTGCCAAGCACTGTTCCAAGCGCTGGGGGAATGATCACGTTGTCCTGCGTGGGGCTCACAATCTTAATCCCCATTTTACAGAGGAGGTAACTGAGGCACAGAGTAGTTAAGTGGCTTGCCCAAACTCACACAGCTGACAAGTGGCAGAACTGGGATTTGAACCCGTGACCTCTGACTCACAAGCCCGGGCTCTTTCCACTGAGCCATGCAGCTTCACACTGCTCCTCCTCCTCCTCCTTGCAAACAGAAGCTGGCGGGCGATGCCAAAGGCAGAAAATGGGCTGCTTGAAAAACTGGGGGTGTCCAGCCAATTCCCTGTCTAGCCCATTGCATGCGCAGGCCACTGGGGCGTCCTTACGGGCCAATGCCAGCCAACTCCCATTATTATTATTATTATTATTGTTGTTGTTGTGTTGGTTAAGCACTTACTATGTGCCAAGCACTGTTCTAAGCGCTGGGGTAGATATAAGGCCATCAGGTTGTCCCCCGTGGGGCTCACAGTGCTCATCCCCATTTTCCAGATGAGGGAACTGAGGCCCAGAGAAGTCAAATGACTTGCCCAAGGTCACACAGCTGACAAGCGGCAGGGCCGGGATTCGAACCCACGTCCTCTGACTCCCAAGCCCGGGGTCTTGCCATTGAGCCACGCCGCTTCCCTTTGATCTTCTAGTACACCCGATTGCTACCTGCATTCATTAAATCGTACTTATTGAACGCTTACTGTGGGCAGAGCACTGTACTAAGCGCTTGGGAAGAAGTGAAGAATCTACCTAAGAGATCTATCCCCTTTCCTGGTCCCACGGGGAATCCAGGGAATTGATTCCCATCCGGTATTTTCTTTCTCTGGAACAGGTGACTGACTGGACTTGGAAAAATCTTAGGTTTTGTCCTCCATCCCTGGCATTTTCCCCAGAATTGTTTTCCTTTTTGTTCTTTCGGGCGTCGATTTGGGTTACGTGCTGTTGGAGATGAGAAAATGGTCCTTGACGCAGGTTTCGTTCATTCATTCGTTCAATCATATTTACTGGGCGCTTACTGTGTGCAGAGCACTGTACTAAGCGCTTGGGAAGTACAAGGGTCCGAAGCTATTTAGAGTCCTCGGGCTCTAAAAGAAGGATGCGCCTTGAAAATCTGTCAAAACCAATTTTCCAGATCAGCGGTTCAGAGTGTAAATCCATCCGCTAGATTTGGAGGTTTCTCCGCTAGATCGGAAGCTTCTCTATTAAAAAAGCTTCAAGGGGAGGGATTAGTCTCCCAAGTGCTTAGCACAGCGTGGCTCATAGAGAAGCAGCGTGGCTCATTGGGAAAGAGCCTGGGCTTTGGAGTCAGAGGTCATGGGTTCAAATCCTGGCCCCACCACTTGTCAGCTGTGTGACTTTGGGTAAGTCACTTCACTTCTCTGGGCCTCAGTTCCCTCGTCTGTAAAATGGGGATGAAGACTGTGAGCCCCACGTGGGACAACCTCATCACTTTGTATCCCCCCAGCGCTTAGAACAGTGCTTTGCACATAGTAAGCGCTTAATAAATGCCATCATCATCATCATCATCATCACAGGGCGCTACACACACTAAGCACTTAAATATCATCGATTGAGTGATTGAAAATCTTTACCCTCAAATGACGAGAGGGGGGGAGAAGTTAAGGATGGATTAATAGATACAATTGATTAATATTCTTAATGACCGCGGTTGGTTTCGTAGCATTTTGAGTTTGGGATTTCAAAACTGTGTGTGTGTTTGCTGTGTGGCTTTGGGGAAGCCACTTCACTTCTCTGTGCCTCAGTGATCTCACCTGTCAAATGGGGATTGAGACTGTGAGCCCCACGTCATCATCATCATCATCATCATCAATTGTATTTATTGAGCGCTTACTGTGTGCACAGCACTGTACTAAGCGCTTGGGAAGTACAAGTTGGCAACATATAGAGACAGTCCCTACCCAACAGTGGGCTCACAGTCTAAAAGGGGGAGACAGAGAACAAAACCAAACATACTAACAAAATAAAATAAATAGAATAGATATGTACAAGTAAAATAAATAAATTAATAAATAGAGTAATAAATCTGTACAAACATATATACATATATACAGGTGCTGTGGGGAAGGGAAGGAGGTAAGATGAGGGGGAGAGGAAGGAAGGGTCTCAGTCTGGGAAGGCCTCCTGAAGGAGGTGAGGGACTGTGTCCAACCCGATTTTCTTGTATCGACTTCAGCGCTTAGTGCAGTGCCTGACACATAATGTAAGCGTTTAACAAATGCCGTTATTATTATTGTGTGGGCGCGTAGGTAGGTGTGTGTAAGCAACCTAATTTACAGAGTCAGATGGGTTTCAAAAGTGATTCAGCTGCCTGGTACTTATCGTGTCTTTTTGAGGATCAGCTATTTTTACTCACACACTTGAGTTCTCACATGTCACCCGGTAGATCTCTCTGCGGAGAGAATTTTACTGATTGGCGGGACTGAGCCTGCTTCTATAACAATACATCAAGCACTATTCATCGTATCATTTAGACGAAAATCAAATGGATGGCAGGCCCTCTGAAATATGTTTTTATATCCCTGGAAACGGGTGGGTTGTTTTTTTTTTTCAGTTGTTTCCAAGAACTTTGCTGAATGAATCTATCGTGAATTGCTTTTCTGTGCAGTGCACGGTCTGGAGAATAATAATAATAATAATAATAATAAAGATGGCATTTATTAAGCGCTTACTACGTGCAAAGCACTGTTCTAAGCGCTGGGGTAGATACAAGGTGATCAGGTTGTCCCACGGGGGGCTCACAGTCTTGATCCCCATTTTACAGATGAGGGAACTGAGGCACAGAGAAGTTAAGTGACTCGCCCAAAGTCACACAGCTGACAATTGGAAGAGCCGGAATTCGAACCCATGACCTCTGACTCCGAAGCCCGTGCTCTTTCCACTGAGCCATGCTGCTTCTCTATGCCCTTTGGTACTCACGAAAATAATAATAATAGCATTTCTGAAGCGCTTACTATGTGCAAAGCAGTGTACTAAATGCTGGGGGGGGGATACAAGGTGATCAGGTTGTCACATGGTGGGGCTCACAGTCTTCATCCCCATTTTACAGATGAGGGAACTGAAGCTCAGAGAAGTCAAGTGACTTGCCCAAGGTCACACAGTGGACGTGTGGCGGAGCAGGAATTTGAACCCATGACCTCCGACTCCCAAACCCATGCGCTTTCCACTGAGCCACAAGAGTTTTTAAAATTTATTTTTCTACACGTTAACTCCACAGCTTGTTGCTGTCATCATTTTAAAATTCATTCATTATTCAATCGTATTTATTCAACGTTTACTGTGTGCAGAGCACTGTACTGAGTGCTTGGGAAGTACAAGTTGGCAACATATATAAAATCCAAGGAGCATTTGAAAATAAAAAAAAAATTAACTGTGCCAATATGTACTATGTAAACAAATGAAATGATTAGCGCTTTTGACATTTTCCTACCAGCAACAGTTTTAAAATTCAGACATCCTGACTTTTTGTGACCGGCGTTGGAAGCAGAAAACATATTGAACTCTTTAGGACTGGGGACGTGTACTTTCAGAACAGTATTAAAGCAATTGTAAAGCCTGAAAAAAACGTTCCCCTCCCCTGCAATAACCTAAAATTGTAAAATGACAGAAACCTTTTCTCTTAGGTTAATGTGGTCTGGCATTGGCGTGTTGCTTAAAAACAGTTTTTTTTCTTAGTTAAAAGAAAGCATTCACTACTGTGAATGGCAGCCTTGGGAATAGTAATTTTCTTACTTAGGCGGAGCAAATAATTTGCCAGGGCAGGGCAGAAGAATGCTAATGTAATTTAGGTGCTAATTTTGTGACTCAAAAATATGGATTTTAAAACTTTGGAAACTGGTTTAAACTTTAGAAACTGAACCCAGCTGACTGCCGCTGTCCGTGTAAGGGACAGTGATAGATTGAAAGCTACTTGAGGGTAGTTTCCTTCGCGGACTCCTCCTCCTCTTCCTTGCCTCACATCCCCCAACTGGGAGGGGTCCCTCAAAGTTCAATTCTGGCTGGGCCCCGTCCTGTTCTCCGTCTACACCCATTTCTGTAAAATGGGGATGAAGACTGTGAGCCCATGTGGGGCAACCTGATCATCTTGTATTCCCCCCCAGCGCTTCGAACAGTGCTGTGCACATAGTAAGCGCTTAATAAATGCCATTATTATTATTATTATTACACCGACTCCCTCGGTTTCAACTACCACCTCTGTGTGGGTGATACCCAAATCTACATCTCCAGCCCTGATTTCTCTCCCTTTCTGCAGTCTGGCATTTCCCCTATTCTATTAAAATAAATAGAATAGATATGTACAAGTAAAATAAATAAATAACCTCTGGCCTGGAACGCCCTCCCTCCTCAAATCCGACAGACAGTTCGACGGATGCGCTCCTGTCACCTCCCGTCACCTCGAGCTTAACATGTCAAAAACAGAGCTCCTTATCTTCCCACCCAAACCCTGTCCTCCCCCTGACTTCTAGACCGTGAGCCCGCTGTTGGGGAGGGACCGTCTCTGTATGTTGCCGACTTGTACTTCCCAAGCGCTTAGTACAGCGCTCTGCACACAGTAAGCGCTCAATAAATACGATTGAATGAATGAATGATTTTCCCATCTCTCTAGACGGCACCACCATCCTTCCTGTCTCACAGCCCTTAACCTTGGCATTATCCTTAACTCCTCCCTTTCACTGAACCCAGATATTTAATCCATCACGAAATCCTATCGGTCCCACCATCTCAACATCGCTAAAATCCACCTTTTCCTCTCCATCCAAACTGCTACCACGTCAATACAATTGCTTGTCCTGTCCTGCCTAGATTACTACTTCAGCCTCCTTGCTTACCTCCCAGCCTCCTCCTCCTTGAAGCAGCGTGGCTCAGTGGAAGGAGCCTGGGCTTTGGAGTCAGAGGTCGTGGGTTCAAATCCCAGCTCCGCCAATTGCCAGCTGTGTGACTTTGGGCAAGTCACTTCACTTCTCTGGGCTTCAGTTCCCTCATCTGTAAAATGGGGATGAAAACTGTGAGCCCCCCCTTGGGACAACCTGATTACCTTGTAACCTCCCCAGCGCTTAGAACAGTGCTTTGCACATAGTAAGCGCTTAACAAATACCATTATTATTATTATTACTAGTGCTGTCCTTCTCATTGTGCCTCAATCTCTCCTATCTCGCCACCAGCCCCTGGCCCACATCAATCAATCAATCAATCAATTGTATTTATTGAGCGCTTACTGTGTGCAGAGCACTGTACTAAGAGCTTGGGAAGTACAAGTTGGCAACATCTAGAGACGGTCCCTACCCAACAGTGGGCTCACAGTCTAGAAGGGGGAGACAGAGAACAAAACAAAACATATTAACAAAATAAAATAAATAGAATAGATATGTACAAGTAAAATAAATAAATAACCTCTGGCCTGGAACGCCCTCCCTCCTCAAATCCGACGAACAATTTCTCTCCCTCCCTTCAAGCCTTGGTGAAGGTGCATCTCCACCAAGAGGCCTTCCCAAACTAAGCCCCACCTTTCTTCATCTCCCCCTCTCTTCTGCGTCGCCCTGACTCAATCAATCAATCAATCGTATTTATTGAGCGCTTACTGTGTGCAGAGCACTGGACTAAGCGCTTGTTAAGTACAAGTTGGCAACATATAGAGACGGTCCCTACCCAACAGCGGGCTCACAGTCTAGAAGGGGGAGACAGAGAACAAAACCAAACATATTAACAAAATAAAATAGATAGAATCCCTTTCCCCTTCCCAGCCCCACTGTACTTATGTACATATCTGTAGTTTTATTTATTTGTATCGTCATCATCATCAATCGTATTTATTGAACGCTTACTGTGTGCAGAGCACTGTACTAAGCACTTGGGAAGTACAAATTGGCAACATATAGAGACAGTCCCTACCCAACAGTGGGCTCACAGTCTAAAAGGGCTTTGGAGTCAGTGGTCATGGGTTCAAATCCCTGCTCCGCCAGTTGTCAGCTGTGTGACTTTGGGCAAGTCACTTCACTTCTCTGGGCCTCAGTTCCCTCATCTGTAAAATGGGGATTGACTGTGAGCCCCTTGTGGGACAACCTGATTAACTTGTAACCTCCCCAGCGCTTAGAACAGTGCTTTGCACATAGTAAGCGCTTAATAAATGCCATCATTGTTATTATTATTATTATTATTTTAATAAAGTTACCAAGGGACATCTCTCACAGTTCTAGCACTTTTCCAAGCTCACAGGGATAAACTAAGTTCCGCCATATACTTTTAGAGGCAGAAAGGGGAAGAAGATTTTGTGAATATCATTTTGTGAATATCATATTAATGCAAACGGCACAGACACTATGGTCTAGTGGTTAGAGCACAGACATGGGAGTCAGAGGGCCATGGGTTCTGCCGCTTGTCTGCTGTGGGACCCTGGGCAAGTCATTTCACTTTTCTGGGCCACAGTTACCTCATCTGTAAAATGGAAATTAAGACTGTGAGCCCCATGTGGCATATAGCTATAATTCTGTATTGGGGAAGCAGCGTGGCACAGTGGAAAGAGCACGGGCTTTGGAGTCAGAGGTCATGGGTTCAAATCCTGGCTCCGCCAGTTGTCAGCTGTGTGACTGGGCAAGTTACTTAACTTCTCTGGGCCTCAGTTCCCTCATCTGTAAAATGGGGATTAAGACTGTGAGCCCCACGTGGGACAACCTGATCACCTTGTGACCTTTCCAGCACTTAGAACAGTGCTTTGCACATAGTAAGCGCTTAATAAATGCCATTATTATTATTATTATTATTATTTATTCTGACGGTTTTGACACCCATCTACATGTTTCGTCTTGTTGTCCGTCTCCCCCTTCTAGACTGTGAGCCCGTTGTTGGGTAGGGACCATCTCTAGATGTTACCGACGTGTACTTCCCAAGCGCTTAGTACAGTGCTCTGCACACAGTAAGCGCTCAATAAATACAATTGAATGAATTGAATGAATGTGGGACGGGGACTGTGTCTGACCTGATTTGCTTGTACCCACTCCAGCACTTAGTGCCATGCCTGGACCACTGTAAGTGCTAAACAAATGCCACAGTTAATCACCTTGTATCCCCCCAGCGCTTAGAACAGTGCTTTGCACATAGTAAGCGCTTAACAAATGCCATTATTATTATTATTATCCAGTGCTTAGTACAGTGTCTAGCACATAGTAAGTGCTTAACAAATGCCGTCATTATTATTACTAGACTGTAAACTCCTTCAGGGCAGGTATTGTGGCTCCCTACTCTGCTGAACTGTCCCAAGCGCTTAGTGCAGTGTAAGCGCTCAATAAATTGGTTGATTTGAGGAGTCACAGTGTCCAAGAGGTTAGAGAAGCAGCGTGGCTCAGTGGAAAGAGCCCGGGCTTTGGAGTCAGAGGTCATGGGTTCTAATTCCGGCTCCACCACACGTCTGCTGTGTGACCTTGGGCAAGTCACTTCACTTCTCTGGGCCGCAGTTACCTCATCTGTAAAATGGGGATGAAGACTGTGAGCCCCCCGTGGGACAACCTGATCACCTTGTATCCCCTCCAGCGCTTAGAACAGTGCTTTGCACATAGTAAGCGCTTAATAAATGCCGTCGTTATTGCTATTATTATTACTACCGTACAGCGGACTCTAGCAATTCCTAGCCCATAATGCGGAGATTGATGTGTCAACATTAAGGTTGTCCAAACGAGCCAGAGGAGAGCTCTCTAAAAAGTGGATCATAAATAAGGACAACAAATTGGTTACTCGGCAAGTAGCGCGGGTAGAAAATGTCAGTAGGCCCAAGAAGTGCTTCTACAAATTCATGCAGATAAAACTCTTAACGGTGTACTAAAGTCAAAAGTTTAGGGATGTCAGATATTATGCTTCTGTTGTACTTTCACAAACACTAGTAGAGTGTGTTGGGTAGGGACTGTCCCTATGTGTTGCCAACTTGTACTTCCCAAGCGCTTAGTACAGTGCTCTGCACACAGTAAGTGCTCAATAAATACGATTGAGTGCACTGCACTCAGTGGGTGCTCAGCACATACTGTTGCTACTTATTGTGTTGTTCACATTGCTGTTTGTAGTCCCTGTAGCTAAGCTTATAGTGAAGTGCTCTACACAGTAAATGCTCAATAAATAATGATTGTGGTATTTCTTAGGTGCTTACTGGGCGCCAGGCACTGTGATAATAATGATGGTATTTGTTAAGCGCTTACTATGTGCAAAGCACTGTTCTAAGCGCTGGAGGGGATACAAGGTGATCAGGTTGTCCCACGTGCGGCTCACAGTTTTTAATCCCCATTTTACAGATGAGTTAACTGAGGCCCAGAGAAGTTAAGTGACTTGCCCGAAGTCACACAGCTGACAGTTGGCGGAGCTGGGATTTGAACCCACGACCTGTGACTCCAAAGCCAGTGCTCTTTCCACTGAGCCCCGCTGCTTCTCTCTGGTGGGGTAGTTACTTGCAAATCGGGTTGGACGCAGTCCCTGTCCCCCATGGGGCTCTCAGTCTCCATCCCCATTTTATAGATGAGGAAACTGAGGCCCAGAGAAGTGAATCGACTCGCTCAGTCGCACAGCAGAAAAGTGGTGGAGCTGGGATTAGAACCCGTACCATTGATTGATGGATTCTCTACCAGGTTCGTGCATGATAGCAGAGGATATCGTGGGGCTCAGAGGAATCAGGAGGCTCCGCAGCCCTGGAGGCAGGAGAGGAATCCAGGCAGTAGCCCGGTGCTGTAGAAGACGGAGCAACCAAAGGTGCCACTCTGCTGCTGAGCGGGGTTGGGCCGATCCAAGGTCAAAATCGTGTCAGTTCTGGATCCTCCACTGTTTTGGGTCTGGAAGATCCGTGCGGGGAGATGCCCAGTGCATGCATTCATTCATTCATTCATTCATTCATTCAATCGTATTTATGGAGCACTTACTGTTCGTTCATTCATTCAATCGTATTTATTGAGCACTTACTGTGTGCAGAGCACTGGACTAAGCGCTTGGGAAGTACAAGTTGGCAACATCTAGAGACGGTCCCTACCCAACAGGGGGCTCACAGTCTAGAAGGGGGAGACAGACAACAAAACAAAACATGTGGACAGGTGTCAAGTCATCAGAATAAATAGAAATAAAGCTCGACGCACATCATTAACAAAATAAATAGAATAGTAAATATGTACAGGTAAAATAAACAGAGCAATAAATCTGCACAAACATATATACTGGTGCTGTGGGGAGGGGAAGGAGGTAGGGCGGGGAGGATGGGGAGGAGGAGGGGAAAAAGGGGGCTCAATCTGGGAAGGCCTCCTGGAGGAGGTGAGCTCTCAGTAGAGATTTGGAGGGAGGAAGAGAGCTAGCTTGGCGGATGTGCGGAGGGAGGGCATTCCGGGCCAGGGGGAGGACGTGGGCCGGGGGTCGATGGCGGGACAGGTGAGAACGAGGCCCGGTGAGGAGGTTACTCACTCACTCATTGTATTTATTGAGTGCTTACTGTGTGCAGAGCACTGTACTAAGCGCTTGGCACGTACAATTCGGAAACAGAGAGAGGCAATCCCTGCCCACAATGGGCTCACGGTCTAGAAGTGGGGAGACAGGCATCAAAACATGTAAACAGGCATCGATATAAACAAACAGAATTACAGATATATGTACACATCAAAACAAGTACACAGGCATTAATATAAATAAACAGAATTCACTCAGTCGTATTTATTGAGCACTTACTGTGTGCAGAGCACTGTACTAAGCGCTTGGCAAGTACAGTTCAGAAACAGAGAGAAGCAATCCCTGCCCACAACGGGCTCACGGTCTAGAAGGGGAGACAGACATCAAAACATGTAAACAGGCATCGATATAAACAAACAGAATTACAGATATATGTACACATCAAAACGAATAAACAGGCATTAATATAAATAAACAGAATTCACTCAGTCGTATTTATTGAGTGCTTACTGTGTGCAGAGCACTGTACTAAGCGCTTTGTAAATTTATACACAAGTGCTGTGAGGCAGGGAGAGGAGTAGAGCAAAGGGAGCGAGTTGGGGCGATGGGGAGGGGGAGCTGAGGAAAGGGGGTGCTTAGTCTGGGAAGGCTTCTTAGAGGAGGTGTGCCATCAGTAGGGCTTTGAAGGGGGGAAATGTGATTATTTGGCAGATTTGAGGAGGGAGGGCGTTCCAGGCCCGGGGGATGACGTGGGCCGGGGGAAGACGGGGGAAGACGGCGGGACAGGCGAGAAGGAGGCACGATGAGGAGATTAGCAGCAGAGGAGTGGAGGGTGCGGGCTGGGCTGGAGAAGGAGAGAAGGAGGTGAGGTAGGAGGGGGCGAGGGGATGACTAGGGTATCTAGGGTATCTATGGGCACCTGCCGTGTTTCCCCTTATGTGCAGTTGTCCACTGAGGAGCTGGAGCCACCACTCACCACCTCTTAGGGGCACCTGAAATGTGACCACTCTCCACACAGGCACAGCAGTGTCTGCAGGGGACTCAGGCCCACTTACACTTTGGATCGGGCCCAGTTCTGGGTTTGTTCAGACTGATGCAGGACCAAAAATAAACCAGAAATGAACGGTGGTATTTGCTAAGTGCTTACTATGTTCCAGGCACCGTTGGACACATAAAACTGTTTGACTAACAGTGAAGTAAGATTTACTAAATAACGGTACTTGTTAAGTGCCTAGCTATGTTCCAGGCACCGTACTGAGCACTAGGGTGGACACAAGCAAATTGCGTTGGTTACAATTCCTGTCCCATGTGGGTCTCAATCCCCATATTTCAGATGAGGTGGCTGAAGCCCAGTGAAGTGACTACTGATTTATTAGTATATATTTACATTTTAGAACTGGCTATTTATACACCAACTGCTCAACAAATTGCTGACCATTGGTGCTCAGAAAGTGACTAACATCGTAAAGCCAACAAACAAATAGATCACTTGAGGATAACTTGAGGTCGCCAAAACCTGCCGTTCTCACCTCCACAACATCGCCAAGATCCACCCTTTCCTCTCCATCCAAACCACTACCTTGCTGGTTCAATCTCTCATCCTATCCTGACCGGATTACTGCATCAGCCTCCTCTCTGATCTCCCATCCTCCTGTCTCTCCCCGCTTCAGTCTATACTTCACTCTGCTGCCCGGATTATCTCTGTACAGAAATGCTCTGAGCATAATAATAATAATAATGATGGCATTTATTAAGCGCTTACTATGTGCAAAGCACTGTTCTAAGCACTGGGGAGGGTGCAAGGTGATCAGGTTGTCCCACGGGGGTTCACAGTTTTAATCACTATTTTACAGATGAGGGAACTGAGGCCCAGAGAAGTTAATTGACTTGCCCAAAGTCACACAGCTGACAATTGGTGGAGCTGGCATTTGAACCCATGACCTCTGACTCCAAAGCCCGGGCCCTTTCCACTGAGCCAGCATGCCACTCCCCTCCTCAAAAATCTCCAGTGGTTGCCTTTCAACCTAGGAATCAAGCAAAAACTCCTCACTCTTGGCTTCAAGGCTGTCCTTCACCTCGCCCCCTCCTACCTCACCTCCCATCTCTCCTTCTCCAGCCCAGTCCACACCCTCTGCCCCTCTGCCACTAATCTCCTCTCTGTGCCTCGTTCTCATCTGTCCCCCAGCCTACCTCCTTCCCCTGGCCTGGAATGCCCTCTCTCCACACATCTGCCAAACTAGCTCTCTTCCTCCCTTCCAAGCCCTACTGAGAGCTCACCTCCTCCAGGAGGCCTTCCCAGACTGAGCCCCCTCTTTCCTCTCCTCCTCCCCATCACCCCGGACCCTACCTCCTTCCCCTCCCCACAGCACTTGTATATATTTGTCTATATTTATTACTCTATTTATTTAACTTGTACATATTTACTACCCTATTTTATTACTGATGTGCATATAGCTATAATTCTATTTAATTTGACAGTTTTGACACCTGCCTACATACTTCGTCTTGTTGTCTGTCTCCCCCTTCTAGACTGTGAGCCCATTGTTGGGTAGGGACCGTCTCTAGATGTTGCTGACTTGTACTTCCCAAGCGCTTAGTACAGTGCTGTGCGCACAGTAAGTGCCCACTGTTGGGTAGGGACTGTCTCTATATGTTGCCAATTTGTACTTCCCAAGCACTTAGTACAGTGCTCTGCACAAAGTAAGCGCTCAATAAATACGATTGATGATGATGATGATGATAAATACGATTAAATGAGTGAATGAATGAATGAGGATGAGAGACGACGAGGATGAGAGCATGCGAGAGGGACAGTTTTGTTTCCTCAGTGAACTAAGCCAACACTTGTCACGCGCTTCTCAGCTGAGTTACATAAAATCAAGAATATGAGCAAAATTTTTGTACTGAAATAATAATAACGGTAGTATTTGTTAAGCACTTATTATGTGCCAAGCGCTGTTCTAAGTGCTGGGGTTGATACAAGGTAATCAAGTTGTCCCACGTGGGGCTCACAGTCTTATTCCCCGATTTACAGATGAGGCAACTGAGGCCTAGAGAAGTGAAGTGACTTGTCCAAGCTCACACAACAGACGAGTGGCAGAGCTGGGATTAGAACCCACGTCCTCTGACTCCCAAGCTCGTGCTCTTTCCACTAAGCCACCCTGCTTCTCTGAAATATAATAATAATGATGGCTTTTGTTAAGTGCTTACTATGTGCAGAGCAGATCATCATCATCATCATCAATCGTATTTATTGAGTGCTTACTATGTGCAAGGCACTGTACTAAGCGCTTGGGAAGTACAAATTGGCAACATATAGAGACAGTCCCTACCCAACAGTGGGCTCACAGTCTAAAAGGGGGAGACAGAGAACAAAACCAAACATACTAACAAAATAAAATAAATAGAATAGATATGAAGTAAAATAAATAAATAGAGTAATAAATATGTACAAACATATATACATGCATTTCTTTGTTCATATCATGGACACCTCCTATAGTCAGTTGCTTGGAACCTTTATCTTAGCTTTCGGATGCCCCAGTCAAGTGGCCTAACATCTTGTAAATAATTGTTCTAAGGGGCATATACAAGGTGGTTTATTGATTGCTAAACAAGTATTATAATTATTATTAGATCCAGTAGAGAAGGGAGGAGTATTTTTAGATTGTTCTCCCATCGACCTCTCCCAACTCTGCTCCCAGGTCACTGGTGCGGGAAACAGAGAGCAATGAACCGATAGATCGATGGTACTTATTGAACACTTACACCGTGCAGAGCACTGTACTAAGTACTTGGGGGAGTAGACACGATCGCTGCTCTCAAGGATCTTACAACGTAGCAGGAGTTCAGATCAGCGTGGCTGATCTGAGAACGTTAGAAGCAGCGTGGCTCAGTGGAAAGAGCGCGGGCTTGGGAGCCGGAGGTCATGGGTTCGAATCCCGCCTCCCCCACATGTCTGCTGTGTGACCTTGGGCAAGTCACCTAGCTTCTCTGTGCCTCAGTTCCCTCATCTGTAAAATGGGGATTAAGACTGTGAGTCCCACGTGGGGCAACCTCATCACCTTGTATTCCCCCCAGCGCTTAGAGCAGTGCTTCGCACATAGTAAGCACTTAACAAATACCAACATTATTATTATTATTAGATCAGGGAGGATGTGAGAGGAAAGCTGGAGAGAGGAGGAGACCGGGAAGGGAGAGAGAATGGGAAGAAACCCATCACCTGTCATCCAATAATAATAATATTGATGATATTGGTCAAGCACTTAGTACAGTGCTCAAGCGCTTAGTGCAGTGCTCTGCACACAGTAAGCACTCAATAAATACATTGAATGAAAGCACCGTTCTAAGCACTGGGTCAGATGCAAGTTAATCAGGTTGGACATGTTCCCCGTCCCCCATGGGGCTCCTAGGCTGTCGGAAGGAGAACAGGTATCGAATCCTCATTTTACAGTTGAGGAAACTGAGGCACAGCGGTTAAGTGGCTTGATCGAGGTCACGCAGCAGACAGGTGGTGGGGCTGGGATTAGAATACAGGTCTCCTGACTCATTCATTCATTCACTCATTCATATTGAGCGCTTACTGTGTGCAAAGCACTGTACTAAGCACTTGGAAAGTATAATTCAGCAACAAAGAGAGGCAGTCCCTGCCCACAACAGGTTCACAATCTAGAAGCGGGGAGATGAGGGGGGACTCCTAAACTCTTCCCACTAGGATGTGCTGCTTCCCATCTTCATCTTCAAAGCCCTACTAAAATCACATTTCTCCAAGGGGCTTTCCCTGACTAAGCCCTCATTTCCCCATCTTAGCCTTCATTCAATCGTATTTATTGAGCACTTACTGTGTGCAGAGCACTGTACTAAGCACTTAAGCCTTCCTTTCTGTGTTGCCTGTGCCCTTGGGTCTGTTCCCTATAAGCACTTTCATAATCACTCTTCCCCTACCCCACAGCAACTATGTACATATCCACAGATTTTATTCATTCATTCATTCATTCACTCATTCATTCATTTATCATTCATTTATTTATTCATTATTTATTTATTTATTCAGAATAAATAACATTTATTTATTTAAATATATAAATAATTAAACAATATAATAAATAATATATATATAAATAAATAATATATAAATATCTAAATAATAATAAAAATAATATTTATTTATTAATAAGTCCTGAAGTCCTCTCCCAAGCACTTAGTTCAGTGCTCTGCACAGAGTAAGCGCTCAAAGAAGACAGTTGCTTGATTGATGTCCCTCTCTAGTCTGTAAACTCCTTGAGGGCGGGGATCGTCTACACCTATTCTTTTGCAATGTGCACAGCGTGGCTTAGGAAAGAGCCCGGGCTTGGGAGTCATAGGACGTGGGTTCTAATCCTGGCTCCGCCACTTGTCTGCTGTGTGACCTTGGGCAAGTCCCTTAACTTCTCTGGGCGTCAGTTACCTCATCTGTAAAATGGGGATTGAAAGTGTGAACCTCGCATGGGACAACCTGAGTACCCTGTATAGTAATAATAATAAGCAAGTGCTATTAGTATTAGTATAGTATATTTCTAATACTCGGGTGGGCTCCAGGAGAGCCTTCTGCATTCCATTCAATCAATCAATCAATTGTATTTATTGAGCGCTTACTGTGTGCAGAGCACTGTACTAAGCGCTTGGATTCCCCAGTTCTGAAGTGTATCCTAGACTTCCCAGCCCATTAGTATAATAATTAGTATGATTATTATTATTATTATTATTATTATAATGGCATTTGTTAAGCACTTGCTATGTGCAAAGCACTGTTCTAAGCGCTTGGGAGGTTTCAAGGTGATCAGGTTGTCCCATGGGCGGCTCACAGTTTTTAAACCCCATTTTTCAGATGAGGTAACTGAGGCCGAGAAGTTAAGTGACTTGCCCAAAGTCACACAGCTGACAGTTGGCAGAGCCGGGATTTGAACCCATGACCTCCGACTCCAAACCAGAGCTTAGAACAGTGCTTGGCACATAGTAAGCGCTTAACAAATACCATTATTATTATTGTGTTTAATTCAGAGCTCTGCACCTGCTAAGCACTCAGTAAATGCCATTTATTGACTGAATGACTGTCTAAAATCTGGGAGAATAGAGCCTTAACAGTAGCCCAAGCATTCAACATTTGAATAAAGAATAATATAATCCAGATTGATTAGCTTTTAGGTTTTAATTTTATAGAGAATTTAATTTTATTGAGAAATTTAATTTTAATTTAATTTAAATTTAATTTTATTGAGAAGCGGCATGGCTTAGTGGAAAGAGCATGGGCTTTGGAGTCACAGGTCATGGGTTCAAATCCTGCCTCCGCCACTTGCCAGCTGTGTGACTTTGGGCAAGTCACTTCTCTGTGCCTCAGTTACCTCATCTGTAAAATGGGGATGAATGTGAGCCCCACGTGGGACAACCTGATCACCTTGTAACCTCCCCAGCGCTTAGAGCTGTGCTTTGCACATAGTAAGCGCTTAATAAATGCTATTATTATTATTATTATTAGAGCAAAGTCTCATGTACCTCTCTATTTGTTGCCAATTTGTACTTCCCAAGCGCTTAGTACAGTGCTGTGCACATAGTAAGCACTCAATAAATACGATTGATGATGATGATGATGATGATGATGTTGTACCTCAGTGGTATATTGATTTTTCCAGTATGCAAAAAGTTATCCCTCCTTTCCCTGCAGCTTCCTGCCTCGGGTGGTCCGGCGGGACATTTTGTTTGGCCTTTCTCTGCTAAGCACCTCATCTGCTGCAACAGAAGTTTACAGTGTGGCCTGGGTCTCATTTCTAACGCTCGGGTGGGCTCCAGAAGAGCCTTCCGCATTCCCTTCAATCAATCAATCAATCAATCGTATTTATTGAGCGCTTACTGTGTGCAGAGCACTGTACTAAGCGCTTGGGAAGTCCAAGTTGGCAACATATAGAGACGGTCCCTACCCAACAGTGGGCTCACAGTCTAGAAGGGGGAGACAGAGAACAAAACCAAACATATTAACAAAATAAAATAAATAGAATAGATATGTACAAGTAAAATAAATAAATTAATAGAGTAATCAATATGTACAAACATATATACAGGTGCTGTGGGGAAGGGAAGGAGGTAAGATGGGGGGATGGAGAGGGGGAGTGGAAGGAGGGGGCCCTGATCATTCTGGATGCTTAACTTGTACATTTCCCGGGTTTCTGGGATTTTAGGATTGAATTGTTTTAGAGCAAGGGCTGCGCTCCATCCTTTATGTTGTAAATATGTATATATGTTTGTACGTATTTATTACTCTATTTATTTCACTTGTACATATTTATTCTATTTTTTAAATTCTGTTAATATGTTTTGTTTTGTTCTCTGTCTCCCCCTTCTAGACTGTGAGCCCACTGTTGGATAGGGACCGGCTCTATATGTTGCCAACTTGTACTTAGTCCAGTGCTCTGCACACAGTAAGTGCTCAATAAATACGATTGAATGAATATGTAGAAAGGCCTGTTTTTACCTCAGTGACGTGTATTGTGCTACGGCTGGGTGTTACAGCCCTATTCCTACTCTATGACTCCTACCCTGCCCCGTTACCAAGTTCTCCGATGTTAGAGAAGCAGCGTGGTCCAGCGGATAGAGCCCGGGACTGGAAGACAGAAGACCTGGGTTCTAATCTCTGCTTTGCCTCTCTCTTTTTTTTTATGGTATTTGTTGAAGCGCTTTCTATGTGCCAGGCACTGCTCTAAACAAGCACTTAGTACAGTGCTCTGCACGCAGTAAGCACTCAATAAATACGATTGAATGAATGATAGATGCAAGGTAATCAGGTTGGACGCAGTCCCTGGCCCACTTGGGGCTCACAGTCATAATTCCCATTTTGCAGATGAGGGAACTGAGACCTGGAGGAGTTGAGTGACCTTCCCAAGGTCACACAGCAGACAAACGGTGGGATGGGGATTAGAACCCAGGTTCTAACTCCCAGGCTCGTGCGCTTTCCACTAGGCCATGCTGCTTCGTCCCTACTGTGCGATTCCGGGCAAGTCACTTCTTTGTGCCACTGTTTCCTCATCTTTAAAATGGGGATGAAACACCTGCTCTCCTTCCCCGATAGACTGCAAATTCTAGGACAGGGATTGTGCCTAATCCGATTGTTTTGGGTCTTCAGGGTTTTTAGCACAGTGTTTAGCTCCATCTGACTGTTTAACAAATGCTAATATTATCATCATCATCGTCATCATCATCATCATCATCAATCGTATTTATTGAGCGCTTACTATGTGCAGAGCACTGTACTAAGCGCTTGGGAAGTACAAATTGGCAACATATAGAGACAGTCCCTACCCAACAGTGGGCTCACAGTCTAAAAGTGGGCTCACAGTCTAATGATAAGCAGTGTGGTGTTGTGGATAGAGCATGGGGCTGGAGTCGAAAGGTCATGGGTTCTAATCCTGACCCTGCCACATGATTGCTGTGGGACCCTGGGCAAGTCACGTCATTTCTCTGTGTCTCAGTTACTTCATCTGTCAAATGGGGATTGAGACTGTGAGCCCCAGGTGGGACAGGAACTGCGTCCAATCTGATTTGCTTGTATCCACTCCAGCACTTAGTACAGTGCCCGGCATGGAAGAGAGAGGCAAAAAGTAAGCCCTCTCCAAATACGTAAGATATGGGCCCCCAGAGTTAAGTAGTTTGGATTTTTCCTTCCCTTTTCATCATGTGAAAAGTTCAATTCTCTTACCCCTGATACACAAGGCAACTTGTGATTTTCAGGACATGGACTGATAAATTTTGTAATAATGATCTTTCAAACAAGTACAGGATTTTACCACAGAATAGGATATTTTTGTCAGTGGGCCTTTTTCCCAGGAAATGTTCAGCTAACAATGAAATCGATAGTCTTTATTACTTGTTACAACCAGACCTTTGCCCAGGATACTCATTAATTTATAAGGTTTTTATTTTGTTAGTATGTTTGGTTTTGTTCTCTGTCTCCCCCTTTTAGACTGTGAGCCCACTGTTGGGTAGGGACTGTCTCTATATGTTGCCAACTTATACTTCCCAAGCGCTTAGTACAGTGCTGTACACACAGTAAGCGCTCAATAAATACGATTGATTGATTGATTGATAAGGTTGAATTTATCTAAAATATTATCTAAAATAGAATGTACCTGTAGCAAGGTACGGCTGGATTTTTGGTGAACTTTTATATGCTTGAACAAGTCTTTCCCTTTAACCTCTGATTTACCATATTCACTCTCTTCCAGGCAGGATTTTGTCCCAGAAAAAAAAAATGAATAGGTCACCTTCTGAATAGAAAACTAATTGCAATTGACAGTGATTTCCAGTGGTAAAACTCAATGGAAAAATGAAAATTTAGTAGTTGGCATTGATTTTTAGCGTGGGAAGGGATCCATTCCTTTTTTGTGGAAAGTTAGGTTTTTTGGGGTTTTTTTTTTGGCTTTCAAGAGGCTTATTTCCTAACAGTGTTTTCTCTTTTAATTTGAATTTGTGTGGAGCAGTAAAGTGCCCCAAAGGCAAAAGTAAAACAGCAACTCTTGTGTAAATGACCCCTTTAGATTTTGGAGTCCTGCCATTAGGATTCTATAATTGCTTCCTTCATAACTTTAGAATTTAGCTTATGCAATCCTATTTGACAGAAAGTTCACAGAACAAAATTCCCACAGCAGTGTTAATTGAACACATGCTGTGAGCAGAGCCCAGTACCAAGCATTTAGGAGAGAACAATTGAAGGAGACATAATTCCTGCACTTTAGGAGGAATTTTCACTCCAACCCTAATTTTTTAAAATTTTTTACGGTTTGAAAGTAAGCATTGTTTTCTCCTCTGTAAAAGAAATACTACATTGACCTCAATTCAACATTATTTTGAACAGCATATTTAGTCAGATGCCAGGGATTCTGTGGGGCTGAGTTGTTATGAATTAATGTGGCAATTATTTAGCGTTTACAACCCCCTTGTTCCATTCATTCTTACACAATTGTGCATGGTATGGTTTTCAAACCATGGAAGAAGGGAGCTTGTTCATTCGCCAGTTTTACTATAGAGGACATTGGAGCTATATATAAATACACAAACAATTTTTGGGTTTCTCTTTTATTTGCATAGAATGAGGGTTGAAGCAGTGGAAATGGGGAAGGCCTGGGAATCATTCATTCATTCATTCAGTCGTATTTATTGAGCGCTTACTGTGTGCAGAGCACTGTACTAAGCGCTTGGGAAGTACAGGTTGGCAACATATAGAGACGGTCCCTACCCAACGGTGGGATCACAGTCTAGAAGGGGGAGACAGAGAACAAAAACAAAACATATTAACAAAATAAAATAAATAGAATAACTATGTACAGATGAAATCGGTGGACTTGGGTTCTACTCCCAGCTATGACACATTCGTTCATTCATTCAGTTGTATTTATTGAGTGCTTACTGTGTGCCGAGCACTGTACTGTTTGGGAAGTACAAGTCGGCAACATCTGCATGTGTAATCCTGGACAAGTCACATAGCATTTCTGTGCCTCAGTTTCCTCACCTGAAAAATGGGGCTTAAATGCTTATTCTCCCCCTACACAGACTGTAAGTCTGATGAGGAACAGGAACTATATCCAACCTGATTATTTTTTTTTAAGTATTTAAGTGCTTACTATGTGTCAGGCACCGTACCAAGTGTTGGGTTAGATACAAGCTAATCAGGTCGGACAAAGTCCATGTGTTAATGACCATTTTACAGATGAGGTAACTGAGGCACGAAGAAGTGAAGTAGCTTGCCCAAGGTCACACAGCAGACAAATGGAGGAGCCAAGATTAGAATCCCCTTTAGACTGAAAACTCATTGTGGGCAGGGAATGTGTCTGCAAACTCTGTTTTATTGTGCTTTCCCAAGTGCAGCGCTCTGCACACACTCAGCAAGTGCTTAATAAATACCATTGATGATGATGATGATGTACCCCAGTGCTTATCACATAGTAATTGCTTAATACCATTATTATTATTATTACAAGAGGAGTAAAAATATGCAGGTGATAAACTTGCTGGAAATCTCTCTTCCTTTTTATGGTATCTACTGTTAAATAGATCTACAAAGCAGTTACGCTTTGTGGAAGTGAAAGTCCTGCGATTGGACAGATATCCCTTCATTGTCTTCCTCAGACCTAACCATCCCAGTGAGGAAGGTTCTGGAATGAGGGCTTGGATTTAGAATTTACTCCACTAATCGAGATCATCACTATCCAATAAGAGAGGGAAACCGACTGCTCTGCTGGAGGAAGAAAGTGGTTTCTGTCCGGTTGTAGATAATAATAATAAGGCATTTGTTAAGCGCTTACTATGTGCCAAGCACTGTTCTAAGCGCTGCGGGGGGATACAAGGTAATCAGGCTGTCCCACATGGGGCTCACAGTCTTGGTCCCCATTTTATGGATGTGGTAACAGAGGAACAGAGAAGTTAATAATAATGATGGTATTTGTTAAGCGCTTACTATGTGCAAAGCACTGTTCTAAGCGCTGGAAAGTTAAGTGACTTGCCCACAGTCACACAGCTGACAAGTGGCGGAGTCGGGATTAGAACCCATGACCGCTGACTCCCAAGCCCGGGCTCTTTCTACTGAGCCACGCTGCTTCTCATGCAGATGGTCTGGCCTTCAGAGTTGGGAGTTGCGAGAACCACGCAGCCCCAATAAATGAGATTTACGTGTCTTCTTGTATCCTCTCCTGCCCCACTCGTGGAGAAGAGGTTGGATTGGATTTATGCTTGAGCCTTTCATGTCATATCTGTTGAGTCAGTTGATATTTTGAACCATCAGCCTTTCAGTAAGAGTTGATTGGAAGGGTCAGCTTTCACCCAGGCTGACACTGTTTCTGCCCTTCTAGCCGTGTGACAAGGCAGGGTGGGGTTGGAGATTAAGCATCTCGGCCCCTGCTTCTGGCCTTCCCAGGAGAACAGAAGTAGACTGGACTCTTGTGAGACTCAATAATCTCCTCAAAAATCTCCAGTGGCTACCAATCAATCTGCACATCAGGCAGAAACTCCTCACCCTGGGCTTCAAGGCTGTCCATCCCCTCGCCCCCTCCTACCTCACCTCCCTTCTCTCCTTCTCCAGCCCAGCCCGCATCCTCCGCTCCTCCGCCGCTAATCTCCTCACCGTACCTCGTTCTCGCCTGTCCCGCCATCGACCCCCGGCCCACGTCATCCCCCGGGCCTGGAATGCCCTCCCTCTGCCCATCTGCCAAGCTAGCTCTCTTCCTCCCTTCAAAGCCCTACTGAGAGCTCACCTCCTCCAGGAAGCCTTCCCAGACTGAGCCCCTTCCTTCCTCTCCCCCTCGTCCCCCCTCTCCATCCCCCCATCTTACCTCCTTCCCTTCCCCACAGCACCTGTATATATGTATATATGTTTGTACATATTTATTACTCTATTTATTTATTTTACTTGTACATATCTATTCTATTTTATTTTGTAGTATGTTTGGTTTTGTCTCCCCCTTTTAGACTGTGAGCCCACTGTTGGGTAGGGACTGTCTCTATATGTTGCCAATTTGTACTTCCCAAGCGCTTAGTACAGTGCTCTGCACACAGTAAGCGCTCAATAAGTACGATTGATGATGATGGTGACTCTCATTTCCGAGATCGGGACCTTCTTGTTAAAATATCCCGAATGAGGAGCAGAAGAAACGGCCCTCTCCCTGCAAACGGGGATTTCAAAGGATGTAAAGATCTTAAGGAATCCGGCCGGCGCTCAGTGAAACTCGGTGGAACGTTTTGAAATGCTGCGAAACTTTTTGATAGACATGTCTGAGGGTAAATCTCTGAAATGAGTAATTGCCATTAAATGCTATTTTACTCGGAATATTTCATGGAGGTGATTTAATTAGGGAAGAAGCAGGAAACAGCGTGGCCTAGTAGAAAGGGTGCACGTATGGGAATCAGAGGACTTGGGTTCTAATTCCGGCTCTGCCACTTGTCTGCTGTGTGCAGAGCACTGTACTAAGCGCTTGGGATTAAAGCTGTGAGCCCCCCGTGGGACAACCTGATCACCTTGTGACCTCCCCAGTGCTTGGAACAGTGCTTTGCACGTAGTAAGTGCTTAATAAATGCCGTTATTATTATTATTACACGAGGGTGTGTGTGTCTGCCAGTCCATGTGTGTCTGTTGTGTGTCTGCCCCCTTCTAGACTGTGAGCCCGTTGTTGGGTAGGGACCGGCTCTATATGTTGCCGACTTGTACTTCCCTAGCGCTTAGTACAGTGCTCTGCACACAGTAAGCGCTCAATAAATACGATTGAATGAATGAAATGCTGTGTGACCTTGAGCAAGTCACTTCTCTGTGCCTCAGTTCCTTCCTCTGCTCAATGGGGATTCAATATCTGTGCTCCCTCCTGTTTAGACTGTGAGTCCCATGAGGGACCTCAATATCTTGTTTCTATTGCAGTGCTTAGTACAGTGCTTGGTACATAGTAAGCACTTAAATACTAATCAGTAAATCATATTTACTGAGCACTTACTGTGTGCAGAACACTGTACTAAGTGCTTTAACAGTATAACTGACACAGTCCCTGCCCACAGTGAGTTCACAGTGTAGATTATTACAATTATTACCGAGGAAGGAATCTCAAAAGAAACTTAGATTTAAAACCAGTCCCTTTATTGATTTAACATTAGAAAGGTAAGTCATGGTTTTCAGGTCCTGAGGTGATATGGCTCAGAAAAGAAATCAGGAGGGGGAAGATATGTTGTCATCAGAGATAAGGAAGTTAAAAGAGGCAGGATGCTTGTTGTGGGCAGGGAATGTGTACACCAACTCTTATATTGTACTCTTTCAAGTGCTTAGTATAGTTCTCTGTACACAGTAAGTGATCAATAAATACCTTTGACTGAGGAGGAGGAAGAACAAGAGGAGGAGAGGGCTTAAGAGCAAAGAGACAATTTTATTCGTGTTCATTTGAAAGTGCTGGAGGGAAATCTGTGCGGAGATGTCCTTTCAAAACAAGGGTAGACTAAGGACGGTGTAACTAGTGTGTCATTCTTTTTATAGACATCAACTAAGGACAAAAGGATTTGGTAGCAATTACTATTTAAGAAGAAGGCTGTCTGCCTCTGGATTGATGTCTTCAATTTTTCTCTCATTACTCGTGTATTTCGAGGACACGGTGAAGAGTGAGCTCCATGTGGGAGGGTGAAAGAACTGGAATCATCATCAATCACATTTTTTGAGCACTTACTGTGTGCAGAGCACTGTACTAAGCGCTTGGGAAGTACAAGTTGGCATCATAACTGGAATGTGTTAATCATTCACAGAGCACAAAAATCAGAATTGCCAAGTGCTTCAATTTCAACACATTTCAATACTGCATTCCACTAGGACAATTCTTGAGCAGTGACTAAGGTTATTGTATTTTGTTAGTTATGGAATTTATTAAGTGCTTGCTCTTTACCAAGCACTGTGCTAAGCTTTGAGGAAGGTTCAAGGTTCAAACCTAACATATCAGAAACAGTCCTGTCCCACTTGAGAATCCCAATGACTGAGATATAGTGCTTAAAAACATAAACTTGTAACAAAAATTGGCTACCAGTGTGGATGGCAGATTTGCTGATTGCTCATTTTCAGCCCTTCTCAATTTGATGTGATAGGTGGATATTTTCTTGTGAAGTTATGTGCTTCAGAGTTATATTTCACCCTATTTAATCCCGTTTTTGGGAGATTTTCTCTTGTGAGGGAAATTCTTCAGTTTTGGCTACTGCTAAATTTTTGTAACTTGTTTTCTTTCCTTTTATTGATACTACCTCGGCTCCTGCGTCGCTTTGTCTCTTCTGTATTGGAGTTTATTTTCATTTGTTTGTCTTCGATTGTTCATCTGCATTTCCTATCATTCATTCATTCATTCAATCGTATTTATTGAGCGCTTACTGTGTGCAGAGCACTGTACTAAGCGCTTGGGAAGTACAAGTTGGCAACATCTAGAGACGGTCCCTACCCAACAGCGGGCACGCGGTCTAGAAGGGGGAGACAGACAACAAAACAAAACATATTAACAAAATAAAATAAATAGAATAAATATGTACAAATAAAATAGAGTTATAAATACGTACACACATATATACATATATACAGGTGCTATCCAAAACAAGTTGAAATAAATACTTTCCTTGGGTTTAGATGACCAAATATTCCCCTTCTTTTTTAGACTATTGGTTTAGCTGTGAGAAAGGTAGACTAAATTGAGTTAATCCAAAGGACTCCCACAGGAATAGATGGATTTAGTTAACTATTATATGATTCTGCTTTTTCTGTTCGGCTGGGTCCAAAAAGATGTGCTTGTTTTCGTGATTTGATTTGCCATCATTGCATTATTGGTCAGCATGCTGCCTAGGAAACCAAATTTTGTAACAATGTTTAGCTTGGTGCTGCCAATATAAACTATTGGCTGTGTTTGTGGCTTCTCTAATGATTGTGGTATTTAACTGCTTACCGTGTTTACCAGATGCTATACTAAAAGCTGGGGTGGGCACAGTCCCTGTCAATCAATCAATCAATCATATTTATTGAGCGCTTACTGTGTGCAGAGCACTGTACTAAGCGCTTGGGAAGTCCAAGTTGGCAACATATAGAGACGGTCCCTACCCAACAGTGGGCTCACAGTACAGAAGGGGGAGACAGAGAACAAAACCAAACATATTAACAAAATAAAATAAATAGAATAGATATGTACAAGTAAAATAAATAGAGTAATAAATATGTACAATCATATATACATATATACAGGTGCTGTGTGGAAGGGAAGGAGGCAAGACGGGGGGGAAGGAGAGGGGGCTCACAGCTTCAATCCCCATTTTACAGATGAGGTAACTGAAGCACAGAGAAGTGAAGCGACTTGCCCAAGGTCACACAGCAGACAAGTGGTGGAGCTGGGATTAGAACCCAGGACCTTCTGATTCTCAGGACCATGCTCAGGCAGAGACGGGCAGGTAGGGTGGTCAGCCAGGAGGCTGATGCGGTAATGAAGGCGGGATAGGGAGAACCAAACGAAACATACTAACAAGATAGAATGGTTGGGATGGGTGTGTACAAGTGAAATAAATGGGTAAATGGAGTAATAAATCGGGACAAACATATATACACCTCCTCCAGGAGGCCTTCCCAGACTGAGCCCCTTCCTTCCTCTCCCCCTCGTCCCCCTCTCCATCCCCCCCGCCTTACCTCCTTCCCCTCCCCACAGCACCTGTGTATATGTCTGTACATATTTATTACTCTATTTATTTATTTTACTTGTACATATCTATTCTATTTATTTTGTTTTGTTAGTGTGTTTGGTTTTGTCCTCTGTCTCCCCCTTTTAGACTGTGAGCCCACTGGTGGGTGGGGACTGTCTCTAGATGTTGCCAATTTGTACTTCCCAAGCGCTTAGTACAGTGCTCTGCACATAGTAAGTGCTCAATAAATACGATTGATGATGATGATGATGATATCTGTACTTTATATTAATGTCTGTCTCCCCCTCTAGACTGTACGCTCATTGTGGGCACGGAATGTATCTGTTTATTGTTATAGTGTACCCTCCCAAGTGCTTAGTACAGTGCTCGGCACACAGTAAGCGCTCAATAAATACTATTGAATGAATGAGTGATTGAACAGTTGGATGGAGAGGATGGGGCAGAGTCTAGAGATGGTGTGAAGACAAAAATCAGTGAGTCAGTCGTATTTATTGTGCACACAGTAAGCGCTAGATAAATACAATTGACTAACTGTGACTTTTATCTTCACACCATCTCTAGACTCTGCCTCATCCTTTTGAAAAGTATTCATTCATTCATTCAATCACATTTATTGAGCTCTTACTGTGTGATGAGCACTGCACTAAGTGCTTGGGAGAGCACAATACAGTAACAAACAGAAACATTCCCTACCCACAACGAGCTTACAGTCTCTAGACTGTGAGCCCACTGTTGGGTAGGGACCGTCTCTATACGTTGCCAACTTGTACTTCCCAAGCGCTTAGTACAGTGCTCTGCACACAGTAAGCGCTCAGTAAATACGATTGAATGAATGAATGAATGGAGACGGGAGACAGACATTAATATGAAAAAATAAATTGCGGATGTATATGTAAGTGTTGTGAGGCTTGGAAGGGGGAAGAATAGAGGGAGCAAATCTGGGCAACACAGAAGGGAGTGGGAGAAGAGGAAAGGAGGGTTTAGTTAGAGAAGGCCTCTTGGAGGAGATGGGCCTTCAGTAAGGCTTTGAAGGTGGGGAGAGTAATGCCTGTCAGATTTGAGGAGGGAGGGTTTCCAGGCCAGAGGCAGGACGTGGGCCAGGGATCGGTGGTGCGATAGTGGCTCCAGTGGCTACCAATCAATCTGTGCATCAGGCAGAAACTCCTCCCCCTGGGCTTCAAGGCTGTCCATCCCCTCGCCCCCTCCTCCCTCACCTCCCTTCTCTCCTTCTCCAGCCCAGCCCGCACCCTCCAATCCTCCGCCGCTAATCTCCTCACTGTACCTCGCTCTCGCCTGTCCCGCCATCGACCCCCGGCCCACGTCCTCCCCCGGGCCCGGAATGCCCTCCCTCTGCCCATCCGCCAAGCTAGCTCTCCTCCTCCCTTCAAGGCCCTGCTGAGAGCTCACCTCCTCCAGGAGGCCTTCCCAGACTGAGCCCCTTCCTTCCTCTCCCCCTCGTCCCCCTCTCCATCCCCCCATCTTACCTCCTTCCCTTCCCCACAGCACCTGTATGTATGTATATTTGTTTGTACATATTTATTACTCTATTTATTTATTTATTTATTTATTTTATTTGTACATGTCTATTCTATTTTATTTTGTTAGTATATTTGGTTTTGTTCTCTGTCTCCCCCTTTTAGACTGTGAGCCCACTGTTGGGTAGGGACTGCCTCTATATGTTGTCAATTTGTACTTCCCAAGCGCTTAGTACAGTGCTCTGCACATAGTAAGCGCTCAATAAATACGATTGATGATGATGATGATGATGATGATAGGCGAGATAGAGGCACATTGAGAAGGTTAGCAATAGAGGAGCAGTGCTTTGCACATAGTAAGCGCTTAACAAATGCCATCATTATTATTACCACTCTGGTCTGAACACTTGGTATATACTACCTCAACTACTCTACCAGCCTCATCCTTCATTCCCCTACCTTCAGCCTCTTCCCTCTCCAGTCCAGACTTCACTCTGCTGGCCAGGTCATTTTTTCTAAAATATCGTTTTGCACATGCCTACTCAGTCCTCAAAATCTGCAGATGGTTTTCCATTCCTCTCTGCATCAAGCAGAAATTCATGACCCCAGGCTTGAAGGCACTTAATCAATTCCCTCCCTTTAACTTCTTCAGTCAGCCAGCCAATCCTGTCTACTGAGTGGTTGCTGTCTGCAGAGCACTGTACTAAGCACTTAGGAGAGTACAGTATGACAGAGTTGGTAGACACAGTCCCTGCCCACGATGACCATGCAGTCTAAAGTGGGGGACTGACATTAATATAAATAAATAAATTATAGATATGTACATAAGTGCTTTGGGGCTGAGGGAGGGGTGAATGAAGTGTGCAAATCCAAATGCAAGGAAGACGCAGACGGGAGTAGGAGAAGATGAAATGAGGACCTGGTTAGGGACAGCTTCTTGGAGATAGACAAGTACCTTCCCACCTTCAAAGTCTTAATCAATCAATCAATCAATCATATTTATTGAGCGCTTACTGTGTGCAGAGCACTGTACTAAGCGCTTGGGAAGTACAAGTTGGCAACAAATAGAGACGGTACCTACCCAACAGTGGGCTCACAGTCTAGAAGGGGGAGACAGAGAACAAAACCAAACATATTTACAAAATAAAATAAATAGAATGGATATGTACAAGTAAAATAAATAAACAGAGTAATAAACATGTACAAACATATATACATATATACAGGTGCTGCGGGGAAGGGAAGGAGGTAAGACCAGGGGGATGGAGAGGGGAATGAGGGGGAGAGGAAGGAGGGGGCTCAGTCTGGGAAGGCCTCCTGGAGGAGGTGAGCTCTCAGTAGGGCTCAGAATGAAGGCACATCTCCTCCAAGAGGGCTTAGTCAGGGAAGGTTCTTTGCATCTCCCTGGCTCGCTTCTTTTATTCATCCCCCTCCCAGCCTCACAACACTTAAGTTTGTATCTCTAATTTTTTTTTTATTAATATCCGTCTCCCCTTCTAGACTGCAGGCTCGTTGTGGGCAGGGAATGGGTGTGTTTATCGTTGTACTCTCCCAAGCACTTAGCACGGTGCTCAGCACACACTCAATATTTATGATTGATTTATTAGAGATGTGTCTTCAATAAGGCACATCCTTCCTCCTGTCCCACTACAGTCCAGCCCACACACTTCGCTTCTCTACTGCCAACGGACACACTGTGCCTTGGTCTTGTCTTTCTTGCTGCCGACCTCTCGCTCACTTCTTCCCTCCTTCCTGGAATTCCTTTCCCCTTCATATCTGGCAGAGCACAGCTCTTTCCATTTCATTCATTCATTCATTCATTCATTCATTCATTCATTCATTCAATCATACTTATTGAGCGCTTACTGTGTGCAGAGCACTGTACTGAGCGCTCGGGAAGTACATCAAGGCCCTTCTAAAATCACATCTCCACCAGGAGACCTGTAGAGAAGAGCGTAGTTTAGTGAGTAGAGTATGGGCCTGGGACTCAGAAGGTCATGGATTCTAATCCCGGCTCCACCACTTATCTGCTGTGTGGTCTTGGCAAGTCACTTCACTTCTCTGGGCCTCAGTTTCCTCATCTGTAAAATGGGGATTGAGATTGTGAGCCCCACGTGGGAGAGGGACTGTGTCCAACCCAATTTGCTTGTATCCATCCTAGTTCTTAGTATGGTGCCTTGCACATACTAAGCTCTTAAACCAATACCATAATAATACTAATTATTATTATTCTGTGGCTTCCTACCCTGTTTCCCTCTCTGTTGCCACTTCCATACATGTATGCAACTTGATTCCCCACACCATAATCACATGGTACTCACTCCTCATCGTAGCATTTCTGTACTTTCATTCATTCGGTGGTATTTATTGAGCACTTACTGTGTGCAGAGCACTGTATTAAGCATTTGGAAAGCACAATTCATCAATAAGGAGAGGTTGCTTCCCTCTACATGAAATTTATTTTAATAATAATAATAATTATAATAATGTTGGTATTTGTTAAGCGCCTGCTATGTGCCCGGGCTTTGGAGTCAGAGGTCATGGGTTCAAATCCCAGCTCCGCCAACTGTCAGCTGTGTGACTTTGGGCAAGTCACTTAACTTCTCTGGGCCTCAGTTCCCTCATCTGTAAAATGGGGATGAAGACTGTGAGCCCCCCGTGGGACAACCTGATCACCTTGTAACCCCCCAGCGCTTAGAACAGTGCTTTGCACATAGTAAGTGCTTAATAAATGCTATTATTATTATTATTATTATGTGCAAAGCATTGTTCTGAGCACTCTCCTCCACCAGATTGTAGACTCCTTGGGATTAGGAGCAGGACTGAGGATCTGTGTGAAGGAATTGATTAAGGTGACGGTGGTTTGACCAGGGATGCTGGCACTCTGTCATCCTTATCAGTTGCTTTCCTGTCAGTGCGCTCGCTTCGGCAGCACCTATACTAAAATTGGAACCATACAGAGAAGATTAGCATGGCCCCTGCGCAAGGATGACACGTAAATTCATGAAGCGTTAAAAAAAAAGCAACAAAAAAACCACACAGTAAGTGCTCAGTAAATACGATTGAATGAATGAATGAATGAATGAATGAAAATGGGAAGGCAGGGGGTAGCCCGTTCTGAAGGGCTAGAGGGGGATTTTTAACATGCCGGTCCCTCTTACAGCTGACATGGCTGCAGCACCTCGTAACCGAATAAAAATAAATCAAACTATTTCCTGGAATCGTAAGCAGCTCTTCCTCTGTATACCAGAGACCCATGTGAGCCCGCTGTTGGATAGGGACCACCTCTATATGTTGCCAACTTGCACTTCCCAAGCGCTTAGTACAGTGTTCTGCACACAGTAAGTGCTCAGTAATGCTTTGCACATAGTAAGCGCTTAATAAATGCCATTATTATTATTAAATACGATTGAATGAATGTGAGGGTTCAGTAAATTTTGAAGCTGTTAGCCAGAGAATACTGAGATCTGCCGGCTGCGGTAATTGAGGAAGAAGCCACCATGAGGCTCTGGCCATAATCATCCCCAGCGCTTAGAACAGTGCTCTGCACATAGTAAGCGCTTAGCAAATGCCATCATCATTATTATTATTATATCTCTCTTCTGGACTAGAGGTAGGAGAAGGCCGGGACTGACTGGTACTCCTCACTGGCATGAAGGACTTCAAAGCAGGCACTTTCTTTTCCCCTTGGGCACAGAGGCGCGCTTTGTCACAGCTCAGGAGAAAGACCATATTGATCGAGCGCTTACTGTGTGCAGAGCAGTGTACTAAGCACTTGGGAGCGTACACTTTTAACAGAGGTGGTAGACACGTTCCCTGCCCACAACCTTCTCACTGTACCTCGATCTCGCCTGTCTCGCCGCCGACCCCTGGCCCCCACCGCCATCGACCCCCGGCCCACGTCATCCCCCGGACCCGGAATGCCCTCCCTCTGCCCATCCGCCAGGCTAGCTCTCTTCCTCCCTTTAAGGCCCTACTGAGAGCTCCCCTCCTCCAGGAAGCCTTCCCAGACTGAGCCCCTTCCTTCCTCTCCCCCTCGTCCCCCTCTCCATCCCCCCGTCTTACCTCCTTCCCTTCCCCACAGCAACTGTATATATGTATATATGTTTTTACATATTTGTTACTCTATTAATTTTACTTGTACATATCTATTCTATTTATTTTATTTTGTTAGTATGTTTGGTTTTGTTCTCTGTCTCCCCCTTCTAGACTGTGAGCCCACTGTTGGGTAGGGACCGTCCCTATATGTTGCCAGCTTGGACTTCCCAAGCGCTTAGTACAGTGCTGTGCACACAGTAAGCGCTCAATAAATATGATTGATTGATTGATTGATTGATCCTGCCTCTGGCTTGGAATGCCCTGTCCCCTCAAATCGGAAAGACAGTCGGTCACCCCTGCCTTCAAAGCCTTACTGAGGGCACATCTCCTCCAAGAAGCCTTCCTAGACTAAGCCCCTCCTTTCCCCTTCTCCCACTCCCTTCTGCGGCGCCCTGACTTGCTCTCTTTGTTCTTCCTCCCTCCCAACCCTTCAGCAATTATGTACACATCTGTAATTTATTTATTTATATTGACGTGAGTCAACGTTGGCTTCGTCTGAAGCTGGGGATGTGTTAGTTAAGGCAGGAAATCCCAAAATGGGCCTTGTCCAGGACAAAAGGGGACACCTAGTAAGTAGCCTTACTCAGAAGCACTTTGAAGTATGAAGTGAGGTAGATATGTAAAATGCTGTTCAGAAGGATGCTACTTTGGTGGTAGTGGAATTCTATTTATTCTGACGACTTGACACCTGTCCACATGTTTTGTTTGGTCGTCTGTCTCCCCCTTCTAGACTGTGAGCCCGCTGTTGGGTAGGGACCGTCACTATATGTCGCCAACTTGTACTTCCCAAGCACTTAGTACAGTGCTCTGCACACAGTAAGCGCTCAATAAATACGATTGAATGAATGAATGAATGATGTCCGCCTCCCCCGCTCTAGACTGTAATAATAATAACGATAGCATTTATTAAGTGCTTACTATGTGCAGAGCACTGTTCTAAGCGCTAGGGAGGTTACAAGGTGATCAGGTTGTCCCAAGGGGGGCTCACAGTCTTCATCCCCATTTTCCAGATGAGGTAACTGAGGCCCAGAGAAGTGAAGTGACTTGCCCAAAGTCACACAGCTGACAATTGGTGGAGCTGGGATTTGAACCCATGACCTCTGACTCCAAAGCCCGGGCTCTTTCCACTGAGCCACGCTGCTTCTCTGGAGACTGTAAGCTCATTGTGGGCAGGGAATGTGTCGATTGTTGACGCTTACTCTCCCAAGTGCTTAGTATTAGTGCTCTGTACCCAGGAAACGCTGCAGGAGAAGCAGCGTGGCTCAGTGGAAAAGAGCCCGGGCTTTGGAGTCAGAGATCATGGGTTCAAATCCTGGCTCCGCCAATTGTCAGCTGTGTGACTTTGGGCAAGTCACTTCACTTCTCTGGGCCTCAGTTCCCTAATCCATAAAATGGGGATTAAGACTGTGAGCCCACTGTGGGACAACCTGATCACCTTGTTTCCTCCCCAGCGCTTAGAACAGTGCTTTGCACATAGTAAGCGCTTCATAAATGCCATCATCATCATCATCCTCATCATCAGTAAATACGATTGAATGAATGAATGAACGAGCTTTCCGTCATATCTAATGCAAGAATTGTTGGATCAGGAGACCTGGGCTAAGGACCCTATGGTGACACAGGGCTGGGTGACCCTCACTGTGTGTGTGTTGTGTGTCTGTGTGTGTGTGTGTGTGTGTGTGTGTGTGTGTGTGTGTGTGTGTGTTTGTGTCTGTGTCTGTGTCTGTGAGAGAATGAGCAGACTGAGGTCTGATGTGGCTCTGAGTGTTGGGTAGGGACTGTCTCTGTATATGTTGCCAACTTATACTTTCCAAGCGCTTAGTACAGTGCTCTGCACACAGTAAGCGCTCAATAAATACGATTGATTGATTGATTGACTACAGTGCGTTGGCAGGGCCGCAGCTTGCCAGTAAGTCAGTTGGCCACCAACCGCTCCATTGGCTCCCTCAGCGTGCCCGGTATGTTTCTAGGCACGGGGCGGGAGTGATTTGGGCAAGGCTAACTCCATACACCTTCAAAATAATAATGATAATTTTGTGGTATTTGCTAAGGGCTTGTGTTTACCCCAGCACTCCGTACAGTGTCTAGCACATATATCCTTAACAAACGGCCCAGTTACTATTAGGAGCAAACAAGGGCCAGGTAATAATTGTATATCCCCCTACACTGCTAGGTGTTTTTAAGAGACAGCCGGGTTGACAGGGATCCCAGCCCCTTGATTTGCCGAACCTTGATGTCGGGGTCCCCCGCCACATTCCCCCAACTACACATCAGCCCGGGGTTCTGAAGTCATGGGTTCAAATCCCAGCTCCGCCGCTGGTCAGCTGTGTGACTGTGGGCAAGTCACTTCACTTCTCTGTGCCTCAGTTACCTCATCTGTCAAATGGGGATTAAGACTGAGCCCCACATGGGACAACCTGATCGCTTTGTATCCTCCCCTGTGCTTAGAACTGGGGTGCCCACTGTGAGCCTACTGTTGGGTAGGGACCATCTCTATATTTTGCCAACTTGTACTTCCCAAGCATTTAGTACAGTGCTCTGCACGCAGTAAGCGCTCCATAAATACGATTGATTGATTAGAACAGTGCTTTGCACATAGTAAGCGCTTAACAAATACCAAAATCGTTATTATTATTATTATTATTATTCTGCTCCTGACCTGCCTTGATGCCAGGGTCTCCCACCACTGTTCCCCGCCCTGCCCTTCCCATCATCCTGGAGCTCTGCTTCTGCCTGCCTTGATACCATTCATTCATTTAGTCATTCATTCAATCGTATTTATTGAGCGCTTACTGTGTGCAGAGCACTGTACTAAGCGCTTGGGAAGTATGAGTTGGCAACATCTAGAGACGGTCCCTACCCAACAACGGGCTCACAGTCTAGAAGGGGGAGACGTATTTTGAGAGCTTACTATGTGCACAGCACTGTACTAAGCGCTTGGGAGAGTACAAGAGCCCGGGCTTTGGAGTCAGAGGTCATGGGTTCAATTCCCGGCTCTGCCAATTGTCATCTGTGTGACTTTGGGCAAGTCACTTCTCTGGGCCTCAGTCACCTCATCTGTAAAATGAGGATGAAGACTGTGAGCCCCACGTGGGACAACCTGATCACCTTGTAGCCTCCCCGGCGCTTAGAACAGTGCTTTGCACATAGTAAGAGCTTAGTAAATGCTATTATTATTATTATTATTGGGAGCAAACAAGGGCCAGGTAATAATTGTATCTCCCGCTACACTGCCAGGTGTTTTTAAGTGAAAGCCAGGTTAATACTGTTGACAGGGATCCCAGCCAGTCGATTCGCCAAACCTCGATGCCGGGGTCCCCCTGCCACAGTTCCCCAACTCCACATCAGCCCGGGATTCTGCTCCTGACCTGCCTTGATGCCAGGTTGTCCCGCCACTCTTCCCCGCCCTGCCCTTCCCATCATCCTGGAGCTCTGCCTCTGATCTGCCTTGATGGCACTCATCAATCAATCAATCAATCAATCAATCGTATTTATTGAGCGCTTACTGTGTGCAGAGCACTGTACTAAGTGCTTGGGAAGTACAAGTTGGCAACATATAGAGACGGTCCCTACCCAACAGTGGGCTCACAGTCTAGAAGGGGGAGACAGAGAACAAAACAAAACATACTAACAAAATAAAATAAATAGAATAGATATGTACAAGTTAAATAGAGTAATAAATACGTACAAACATATATACATTCATTCATTGTCATATTTATTGGGAGCTTACTATGTGCAGAGCACTGTGCTAAGCACTTGGGAGAGTACAAGAGCACGGGCTTGGGAGTCAAAGTTCATGGGTTCAAATCCCGACTCTGCCAATTGTCATCTGTGTGACTTTGGGCAACTCACTTAACTTCTCTGGGCCTCAGTTACCTCAGTTACCCCTTCTAGACTGTGAGCCCGCTGTTGGGTAGGGACCGTCTCTACATGTTGCCAACTTGTACTTCCCAAGCGCTTAGTACAGTGCTGTGCACACAGTAAGCGCTCAATAAATACGATTGATGATGTTGCCAACTTGACTTCCCAAGCGCTTAGTACAGCACTCTGCACATAGAAAGCTCTCAATAAATATGATTGAATTAATAATAATAATAATAATAATAATAATGATGGCATTTGTTAAGCGCTTACTATGTGCAAAGCACTGTTCTAAGCGCTGGGGGAGATATAAGATGATCAGGTTGTCCCACGAAGGGCTCACTGCCTTAATCCCCATTTTCCAGATGAGGTAACTGAGGCCCAGAGAAGTGAAGTGACTTGCCCAAAGTCACACAGCTGACAAGTGGCGGAGGCGGGAATGAATGAATGAATCCGTAAAATGGGGATGAAGACTGTGAGCCCCACGTGGGACAATCTGATCACCTTGTCTCCTCCCCAGAGCTTAGAACAGTGCTTGGCACATAGTAAGCGCTTAACAAATGCCATTATTATCGTTATTATTATTACAGTACAACAATAAGCAGGCACATTCCCTGCCCCAAATGATGTTACAGTCTAGAGCGGGGAAGGCAGATATTTATATAAAAAAATAAATGACAGATATGTACATTAGTGCTGTGAGGCTGAGAGGGGGGATGAACAAAGGGATCAAGTCAGGGCGACGCAGAAGAGAGTGGGAGAAGAGGAAAGGGGGCGATGAGTCTGGGAGGGCCTCTTGGAGGAGATGGGCCTTTAATCAATCAATCGTATTTATTATTTATTTAATAATAATATAGAATAATACATCAATAATTACCAATATATTAATGATTATAGTATATTAATAATATAATAATAGTTAATAAATAATAATATGATGATAATTATTAGTTATTTAATAATAAATATTTATTTCATAAGGCTTTGAAGGGGAACAAGAGTCGGCGTCGGTAGGATTTGAGAAGGGAACGTGTTCCAGGCCACAGGCGAGAGGTGGACCAAGGATTGGCGGCGGGATAGGCGAGATCGAGGCACAACGAGAAGCTTAGCGTTAGAGGAGTGAGAAGCAGCGTGGCTCAGTGGAAAGAGCCCGGGCTTTGGAGTCAGAGGTCACGGGTTCAAATCCCTGCTCCGCCAGTTGTCAGGTGTGTGACTTTGGGCAAGTCACTTCACTTCTCTGGGCCTCAGTTCCCTCATCTGGAAAATGGGGATTAAGAGCCCCCCGTGGGACATCCTGATCACCTTGAAACCTCCCCAGCGCTTAGAACAGTGCTTTGCACAGAGTAAGCGCTTAATAAATGCCTTCATCATTATTTATAGGAGTGAAGTGTGCGGGCTGGGTTGTGGTAGGAGAGTAGCGAGGTGAGGTAGAAGGGGGCAAGGTGATGGAGTGCTCTAAAGCCAGCGGTGAGGAGTTTTTGTTTGGTGTGGTGGTGGATGGCAATCAATCAATCAATTAATTGCATTTATTGAGCGCTTACTGTGTGCAGAGCACTGTACTAAGCGCTTGGGAAGTACAAGTTGGCAACATATAGAGACAGTCCCTATCCAACAGTGGGCTCACAGTCTAGAAGGGCAACCACTGGAGGGTCTTGATGCCAGGGACCCCCGCCACCGTCCCCTGGCCGAGTCATCCCAGCGCTTAGAACAGTGCTTTGCACATAGTAAGCGCTTAATAAATGCCATTATTATTATTATTATTATTATCATTATTATTATTTTTATCCTAGGACTCTGCTCTCGACCTGCCTGGCCTGAGCAAGGTGGGACAGGACCCTAGCAGCGGCCCCATGGCCTCCACATAATAATCATAATAATGATGGCATTTGTTAAGCGCTTACTATGTGCCAAGCATTGCGTAGGGACTGTCTCTATATGTTGCCAACTTGTACTTCCCAAGGGCTTAGTACAGTGCTCTGCACACAGTAGGCGCTCAATAAATACGATTGATTGATTGATTGATTGTTCTAAGCACTGGGGAGGATACAAGATGATCAGGTTGTCCCACGGGGGGCTCACAGTCTTCATCCCCATTTTACAGATGAGGGAACTGCGGCCCAGAGAAGTGAAGCGACTTGCTCAAAGTCACACAGCTGACAAGTGGAGGGGCTGGGATTAGAACCCACAACCTCTGGCTCCCAAGCCCGGGCTCTTTCCACTGAGCCACGCTGTTTCTCTAAGCACGCTGCTTCTGCTTCTCCACGTGCTTGAAAGCATCGGGAGGGGACTGTTGTGACTATTGGACCCTAAATGATTTCCTAGAATAACAATAATTGTGTTATTTCTTAAGTGCTTACTGTTTGCCAAACACTGTACTAAACCCTGAGGTAGAGTCATTCATTCATTCAGTCATATTTATTGAGCCTTTACTGTGTGCAGAGCACTGTACTAAGCGCTTGGGAAGTACAAGTAGGCAACATATAGAGACAGTCCCTACCCAACAGCGGGAATCAGATCAGGCATAGTTCCTGTCCCATGGGGGCTCACACTCTAAAAGGCAGGGTAACACTTATAAAATCCTGAGTGCTTAGTACAGTACTTGGCTCTCTCCTAAACTGTACGCTCCGTGTGGGCAGGGAATTCATTCATTCATTCAGTAGTAATAATTGAGCGCTTACTGTGTGCAGAGCACTGTACTAAGCGCTTGCAAAGTACAATTTCCAATCTTCCAACTCTGTTACAGAGTCCTCTCCCAGACACTTAGTACAGGGCTCTGCACACTGTTAGCGCTCAGTAAGTAGAATCAATTGATTGATAGTAAGCACATAACAGGTACCGTGATGATGATTTTACAAATAAGGATACTGAGGCACTGAGAAGTTCAGTGACTTGCTCAAGGTCGTAGTAAGCGCTTAATAAATGCCATCATTATTATTATTAAGGTCACACAGTGGGCAAATAGAGCTGGGATTAAAACCCAGGTCTCCTGACTCTCAACACTGTACTACTTCCATTGATTAATTGATTGATTGATTGATTCATTCATTCAATCGTATTCATTCATTCATTCAATCATATTTATTGGGCACTTACTGTGTGCAGAGCACTGTACTAAGCGCTTGGGAAGTACAAGTCGGCAACATCTAGAGACGGTCCCTACCCAACAACGGGCTCACAGTCTAGAGGGGCCATGCTGCTTAGCTGCTGGTATGGTAATAATAATAATAATGATGGCATTTACTAAGCGTTTACTATGTGTGCAGCACTGTTCTAAGCGCTGGGGAGGTTACAAGGTGATCAGGTTGTCCCACGGAGGGCTCACAGTCTTCATCCCCGTTTTCCAGATGAGGTCACTGAGGCCCAGAGAAGTGAAGTGACTTGCCCAAAGTCACACGGCTGACAATTGGCGGAGCCGGGATTTGAACCCATGACCTCTGACTCCAAAGCCCGGGCTCTTTCCAGTGAGCCACGCTGCTTCTGGTAAAGAGTCTATAAACAGCTCCTTCAACCACAATGCTCTCGAGCTCATATTATGTTCATCGTTGTTGTTGTGTGCTTTTGTTTTTTTTTTTTAATGTATTTCATCATCAATCGATCGTATTTATTGAGCGCTTACTGTGTGCAGAGCACTGTACTAAGCACTTGGGAAGTACAAGTTGGCAACATATATATTCAATCCTTCCTCATGTACACCTCTGGGGCATAACTCTCTCTCCTAGACTGTGAGTTTCTGAGGGCCAGGGATCATGTCTTATTTGTATTTTATTGTATTCTTGTGCCTACTTTATTGTATTTTATATGGAGTACATGCTGTACTCCATAAATACCAGTGAATGAAAGAACGGACAAATTCTGATTGGGTGAAGTGGAGTACGATATTAGTGAAGCATTATGGAAGTTAAATAATTAAGCAAGGTATGGGAGCGAGAGGACCCATGTTCTAATCCCAGTTCTTTCATTTGTGTGGCTCAGCGGAAAGAGCACGGGCTTTGGAGTTAGAGGTCGTGGGTTCAAATTCCGGCTCTGCCACTTGTCAGCTGTGTGACGTTGGGCAAGTCGCTTCACTTCTCTGGGCCTCAGTTCCCTCATCTGTAAAATGGGGATGAAGACTGTGAGCCCCTCGTGGGACAACCTGATCACCTTGTATCTACCCCAGCGCTTAGAACAGTGCTTTGCACATAGTAAGCGCTTAACAAATACCAACATTATTATTATTATTATTATTATTATTATTATTATTAGCCTGCTGTGTAACCTGGGGCACGTCTCTGTGCCTCAGTTTCCGCAACTGTACTCCTTCCTGCTTAGATTGTGTGGGATAGGAATTGTATCCAATCTGATCAATTTAGAACAGTGCTTGACATAGTAAATGCTCAACAAATACAATAATAGTAATGATGATGATGATAAAAAAAGCAGTAGTGCGGAAGTGGGCATATACTGTGCATAACCTTTTTTTTCTCACGTATGTTTTCTTTCCAGTTAAATGCTCCCTCCATTATTAACTCGTCCCCCTCGTCCCCCTCTCCATCCCCCCATTTTACCTCCTTCCCTTCCCCACAGCACCTGTATATATGTATATATGTTTGTACATACTTTTTTACTCTATTTATTTTATTTGTACATATCTATTCTATTGATTTTATTTTGTTAGTATGTTTGGTTTTGTTCTCTGTCTCCCCCTTTTAGACTGTGAGCCCACTGTTGGGTAGGGACTGTCTCTATATGTTGCCAATTTGTACTTCCCAAGCGCTTAGTACAGTGCTCTGCACATAGTAAGCGCTCAATAAATACGATTGATGATGATGATGATGATTAACTTTGCTGTAATACATCATATCTTTTTCTTTCAGGATTCTGAAGGTGGTCTCTACGTGTGTATGAACACTTTCCTGGCGTTCGGGAGGGAACACGTTGAAAGGCACTACCGAAAAACTGGACAGTGTGTATATATGCACCTGAAACGACACATAAGAGAGGTGAGAAATGTGCTTTTACTAACGGCCTTGTTACAGTTCTGCCTGTAGACATTTGGGCGAGTGTTTGTGTGTTGTGTACAATATATTCGTGTTAATAAATTGCATCTGTTGTTTTTCACAGTTGTATCTCTGCTTTCAGTCTTGTGTTTATTGTGTGCTTGCAATTTATGTTAGTTTCTCTCCCTGAAAAGACAAGCTTTGTCTCGAATGTTCCCAATCACCTAGCGTTATGCCCTGCAAATATTATTCATTCACTCGTATTTATTGAGAGCTTACTGTGTGCAGAGCACTGGACTAAGCGCTTGGGAAGTGCAAGTCGGCAACATATAGAGACGGTCCCTACCCAGCAATGGGCTCACAGTAGGCACTCAGTAAATAGTGCTGTGGATGAATTGATAATTCTTGATTATCTGTGGTCATGGAAGCAAAGGACTTTGGCTTTAACGATAAAGGATAGGGTCCTAAGCTGGGTACTCAGGCCTCAGGGCAGATTTAGGACGTGGGGTGGGAAAGGGGTTAGGTGTGCTTCCCCAGGTGACTAGGAGGTCCTTCATGCTCGTGACATAAGGTCACTCTCTCATCCTCCTTGCCAGTTACTTTCCCATGGGTACTGCATGGGTTCGAATCCTGCCTCCGCCACTTGTCAGCTTTGTGACCTTGGGCAAGCCGCTTAACTTCTCTGTGCCTCAGTGACCTCATCTGTAAAATGGGGATTGACTGTGAGCCCCACATGGGACAACCTGATTAACGTGTATCCTCCCCAGCACTTAGAACAGTGCTTCGCACATAGTAAGTGCTTAACAAATACCATCATTATTATTATTATTAACAAAAAAACACTGTAATTATTATTCCTAGTCCCTTTTTTATGGTACTTGTTAAGTGCAAATAAATACTTTTTTATGGCATTTGCATGAGGACGCAGGGGGCAGCCCGTTCTGAAGTGCTAGAGAGGGATTTTTTTAAATGCTGGACCCTTTTGCAGCTGACATGGCTGCAGCACCTCATAATCAATCAATTAATCAATCATTCACAGTGCTCTGCACACAGTAAGCGCTCAATAAATACGATTGAATGATTGAGTGCTTACTGTGTGCAGAGCACTGTACTAAGCGCTTGGGAAGTACAAGTTGGCAACATATAGAGACGGTCCCTCATAACTGAATAAAAATTAAATCAAACCATTTGCTAGAATCATAAGCAATTCTGCTCTGCATGCCAGAGACCCATGCGAGACTTCAGTAAATTTTGAGGCTATTTAGCCAGAGAGTACTGAGATCTGCCAGCATGGAGGTCCCTTCATGCTTGTGACATAAATCGTCTTAATTCTACAGGACACACCTCTATGTCTAGCGATTTTGGACTTTTTCCCAGAGAACGGCTCAGTGAAAACCCATTCTGGAAACTTGCTGGGCAAATTTAGGATTAAATTGAACATCCTGAATTGAGTCTGGACTCAGTCCTTCACGGGGGCTAAACACTGGAGGGACAGGCCAAAAATGGAGTATTCACCTATTTGGTCTGATGGTTTGATGTGAGCCCTGGGGGTATCCTGGTAATAATAATAATGGCATTTATTAAGCTCTTACTGTGTGCAAAGCACTGTTCTAAGTGCTGGGGAGGTTACAAGTTGATCAGGTTGTGCCACGGGGGGCTCACAGTCTTAATCCCCATTTTACAGATGAGGAAACTGAGGCCCAGAGAAGTGAAGTGACTTGCCCAAAGTCACACAGCTGACAAGTGGCTGAGCCGGGATTTGAACCCATGACCTCCGACTCCAAAGCCCGTGATCTCTCCACTGAGCCACGCTGCTTCTCTCTGAAGGATTTGGGTTTCTTGTTCAGCTTCCTCAATTTTACAGCTGTCTGCACGAATAGCAGAAAACACCATAGGTTAGTCATAATACCAAAATAGGCCCTTCTTCCAATCAATCAATCAATCAACTAATCAGTGGAATATATTGAACACATACTGTGTGCCGAGCCTGTACTAAGCACTTGGGAGAGTAGACTACGACAGAGTTGGTAGACATGATCCCCGCCCTCAAGGAGCTTACGATCTGGAAAGCACACAACTTTTATTTATTTGCTCATCGTGGGCAGGGAAGGGGGTCTACCAACACTGTTATATTGTACTCTCCCAAGTGCTTAGCATAGTGCTCTGCACATAGTAAGCACTCAATAAATATGATTGAGAAGGGGCAAGACAGGTCATCCACAAAGTCCTGGAACAAAGAGACAGTGCTCATGTCCCACACTGTTTTGCTGTGTGAGTCCCTTCTAGACTGTGAGCCCACTGTTGGGTAGGGACCGTCTCTATATGTTGCCAACTTGGACTTCCCAAGCGCTTAGTACAGTGCTCTGTACACAGTAAGCGCTCAATAAATGCGATTGAATGAATGAATGAATGAGAGCAGATGACAACAGAGCACCCCAAATAGCTGACCATCTTGTGCTTCCCAAGCGCTTAGTACAGTGCTCTGCACACAGTAAGCGCTCAATAAATGCAATTGATTGATTGATTGATTGATAGATATATGATGAGCGGCAACAGGGCAACTGTGAACAGGGAGGGCAGAACCATCATTTTCAAGAGTAAAGCACAGTCCCATTCAGTGTGATTCGGCAACAAAGGAATCCTATTGGAAAGATAGGATTGGAAAGCAATAAGAACCTAATGGCCTTCCTGACAGTCAGGAGAGAGAATGTGCTTCTTGAACTTAAGCTTGGTTTGGAAAGATCAGAGGACTTAGAGGCAGATCTTTCGCTTTGGTTTTTGTATTTTGTCCAGCTGTGCTCGCCGTGCCCTGTCCTGATGATCGATTCCTACTCACCGTACGTTTCTCCTCATCAAACCTTCATCCCAAATCACCCCAATCTTGAGCAGCCTTGAAAAAAAAAGAAGGCCCCGTCACCGTTCTCCTTCCTTACTGCATGGCTTCCTTTCGGCTCACACCATCTTAGATTGTGAGCTCTTGTGGGCAAGGTACTGTATCTAATTTCCACCTGTTTATTTTCTCCCAGCACTTAGTTCAGTGCTCTGTCCACAGTAAACGCTTAATAAATACTAATTAATAATAATAATAATGGTGGCATTTATTAAGCGCTTACTATGTGAAAAGTACTGTTTCTCCCAATCAAATCTTCATCCCAAATCACCCCAATCTTGAGCAGCCTTGAAAAAATGCTAATTAATAATGATAATAATGGTGGCATTTATTAAGCGCTTACTATGTGAAAAGCACTGTTTCTCCTAATCAAATCTTCATCCCAAATCACCCCAATCTTGAGCAGCCTTGAAAAAAAAGAAGGCCCCATCACCGTGCTTACTGCATGGCTCCCTTTCAGCTCACACCATCTTAGATTGTGAGCTCTTGTGGGCGAGGTACTGTGTCTAATTTCCACCTGTTTATTTTCTCCCAGCACTTAGTTCAGTGCTCTGTCCACAGTAAGCGCTTAATAAATACTGTTGCCACCTGGGACAGTCCCTCTCCTCCAAACTCCTCCTCCTCACCCCAGGCAGTGGGGCAGCAGGGTTGGCCTAGTAGCAAGAGCACGGGCTTGGGAATCAGAGGACATGAGTTTGAATCCCGACACCGCCACTTGTCTGCTGTGTGATCCTGGACAAGTCACTTGCCTTATCCCGGTGCTTAGAATAGTACAGCACTTAGAACAGTGCTTGGCACATAGTAAGTGCTTAACAAATGCCATTATTATTATTATTATTATTATTATTATTATTATTATTATACCTGGATGACAGTGAGGCAGGGAGAGACTGGGGTGTTTATGATGAGATAAGGACTAAAAAAGAAAGTCAAGTGAGTTGGGTCAATGCCCACATGGAGAAGTGAGGGTGTGGGAATAAAGAAAAGTAGGGCAGCCACTGGAGCAGGGATTTCAGCGAGTGAAAGGGCGGCTGGAGACAGTGGCGCCTGAAGATCATAATAATTATTTATTTTTTAATAAATAATTGTATTTGTTAAGCACTTACTTTGTGCCAGGTACTGTTCTAAGTGCTGAGGTAGATTAAGCTAATCAGGTGGGACAAAAACCATGCGTGGCTCAGTGGAAAAAATCCCGGCTCTGCCAATTGTCAGCTGTGTGACTTTGAGCAAGTCATTTCACTTCTCTGGGCCTCAGTTCCCTCATCTGTAAAATGGGGATGAAGACTGTGAGCCCCCCGTGGGACAACCTGATCACCTTGTAACCTCCCCAGCACTTAGAACAGTGCTTTGCACATAGTAAGCGCTTAATAAATGCCACCATTATTATTATTATTATGTCCCACATTGGACTCACAGTATTAATCCCCATTTTACAGATGAGGTAACAGATGCATAGAGAAGTTAAGGGATTTGCCCAAGGTCACACAGCAGACAAACGGTGGGGCTGGAAGTAGAATCCCGGTCCTTCTGACTCTCAGGCCTGTGAAGCAGCGTGGCCCGGTGGAAAGAGCACGGGCTTTGGAGTCAGAGGTCATGGGTTCAAATCCCGGCTCCGCCAATTGCCAGCTGTGTGACTCTGGGCAAGTCACTTCACTTCTCTGGGCCTCAGTTACCTCATCTGTAAAATGGGGATTAAGACTGTGAACCCCATGTGGGACAACCTGATCACCTTATGACCTCCCCAGCGCTTAGAACAGTGCTTTGCACATAGTAAGCGCTTAATAAATGCCATCATTCTTATTATTATTATTATAGGCAACACTGCTTCTCTTCACTGTGGTATTTGTCAGGACTTACTACTTGCCAAGCTCCTAATTATAAGATAATCAGGTTGGACACAGTCCCCGCGCCACATGGGGTTCACATCTAATGGAGAGAGAGCACAAGTATTGGATCCCCATTTTGCAGATGAGGAAATTGAGGCACAGAGAAGTTACGTGATTTAAACAAGTCACGCAGCAAATGGTGGAGCCGGGATTAGAACCCACATCTTCTGGGGCCGTGCTTTTTCCACTAGGCTAAGCCGCTGCTCCAAAGGGTTGGGGGGAGGCAGGGAATGTGTCTGTTTTTTATTGTTGTGTTGTACTCTCCCAAGCACGTTGTACAGTGCTCTGCACACACATTGGGAGAAGGGGCTGCTTAAGAGTCAAGAATGCGGGAGGGGTAAAGACAACAAAAAAACATGGACAAAATGGGATAATTTACGCCCACACTATCATGAGATGGAAGAAGAAACTCTTTTGTAGAAATTTCCTTGGCAAAGGGGCAACATGGATGGGTTCTCACCACTTGTAAAGTCAGCTTTGGAATGGGAAGGTCAATTTTGTTGGCAAGTGATCCATTCTCTTTGTATTTTCCTTTATTGTCCTGCCTTGGAGACACAGATATTGAGTAGGAAAGGGAAAGGATGAAACACAAATCTGTAAATTAGGTGGCTTGTTGGGGAGGGTGAGAGGATTAGGATTATCCCCAAAGGTTATTTTTACCTCTGAATTTGGCTCACCTTTATCAGGAAATATGAATAAAGCTCATTTATAAAACAAATAAAACAAAGCTCATTAGCGCTTTGAAATCTGAACCCATAGGTTTGGAAGAGGGGTCAGTGGCCTCTGGAAAAAATGGGGAATAGAATGTCACCTCTCTATCTTGTGTAGTACAGCCAGGTGACATAGCCAAATTCTTGGGGTCCCTTCATGGATTCGAGGATTTACTCAATTTTCTGGAATTTTATTTTGTCCTCTCCTTCCCCACCTCAAAGCTGACTGACGATTTGGGAATATTTTTGCTTCACGCTAAGCTTTGCCTGTAACTTCAGAAACCGTCAGCAAGAACATTATGCTTTGCAGGGTGATCAAGCAATCAATGGTATTTATTGAGCGTTTACCGTGGGCTGAGCGCTGTACTAAGCACTTGGGAGAGTACAACATAATCGAGTTGGTAGATTATGATCCTGTTCCTGATTGTGTTATGATTATGTTCCTGTGGGATACAGACAGTAAAATAAATTACAGAGAGGGGAAATGGCAGAGTATAAGGGGCTAGGGGGAGGGTGAATAATAATAATAATAATAATAATTTTGCTATTTGTTAAACGCTTATTATGCGCCAAGCACTGTTATAAGCGCTGGGGGAGATACAAAGTAATCAGGTTGTCCCACCTGGGGCTCACAGTCTTAATCCCCATTTTACGGATGAGGGAACTGAGGCACAGAGAAGTTAAATGATTTTAAATACCGACTCTGTGGATTGTACTTTCCCAAGTGCTTAGTAGACTTCTAGACTGTGAGCCCGTTGTTGGGTAGGGACCGTCTCTATATGTTGCCAACTGGGACTTCCCAAGCGCTTAGTACAGTGCTCTACACACAGTAAGCACTCAATAAATACGTTTGAATGGATGAATACAGTGTCCTGCACACAGTGCTTAAAGAATTCAGACCCAAGTGTGTAGGTGACGAAGAGGAAAGGGGGAATAGGTTTGAGAAATTAGGGGTTAAGTAGGGAAGGCCTCTTGGAAGAGAGAGATTTTTAATAGAGATTCGAGAAGCAGTGTGGCCTAGTGCATGGGCCCGGGAGTTAGAAGGACCTGGGTTCTAATTCTGGCTCGGCTGCTTGTCTGTTGTGTGACCTTGGGGAAGTCACTTCACTTCTGCGTGCCTGTTACTTCACCTATAAAATGGGGTTTGAGACTGTGAGCCTCATGTGGGCCAGGGAATGAAGCAACCACTTGGCTTCATTCATTCATTCAGCCATATTTATTGAGCGCTCACTGTGTGCAGAGCACTGGACTAAGCGCTTGGGAAGTACAAGTTGGCAACATGTAGAGACGGTCCCTCCCCAACGGCGGGCTCACAGACTAGAAGGGGGAGACAGACAACAAAACAAAACATATTAACAAAATAATATAAATAGAATAGTAAATATGTACAAGGAAAATAGAGTAATAAATATGTACAAACATATATACAGGTGCTGTGGGGAGGGGAAGGAGGTAAGGCGGGGGGATGCACCACAGCGCTTAGTACAGTGCCTGGCACATAGTAAGCGCTTAACAAGTACCACAGTTTTTGTTAGTTGATGAGGAGAGTGGTGGTCTGTCAAGTAACGTGGTCTGGGGAAGCAGTGTTGCTCAGTGGAAAGAGCCCGGGCTTTGGAGTCAGAGGTCATGGGTTCAAATCCCAGCTCCGCCACTCTCAGCTGTGTGACTTTGGGCAAGTCACTTAACTTCTCTGGGCCTCAGTTCCCTCATCTGTAAAATGGGGATGAAGACTGTGAGCCCCACGTGGGACAACCTGATTACCTTGTAAACTCCCCAGTGTTTAGAACAGTGCTTGGCACATAGGAAGCGCTTAACAAATACCAACATTATTATTATTACTGTTATTATAGTAAGCACTTAATAAGTACCACAATTTTTGTTAGTAGATGAGGAGAGTGGTGATCTGTCAAGTAGCGTGGTCTGGGGAAGCAGAGTGGCTCAGTGGAAAGAGCATGGGCTTTGGAGTCAGAGGTCATGGGTTCAAATGCCGGCTCCACCACTTGTCAGCTGTGTGACTTTGGGCAAGTCACTTCACTTCTCTGGGCCTCAGTTCCCTCATCTGTAAAATGGGGATTAAGACTGTAAACCCCATGTGGGATAACCTGATCACCTTGTAAACTCCCCAGCGCTTAGAACAGTGCTTTGCACATAGTAAGTGCTTAATAAATGCCGTCATTATTATTATTGTCAGCTGTGTGACTTTGGGCAAGTCACTTAACTTCTCTAGGCCTCAGTTACCTCATCTGTAAAATGGGGATGAAGACTGTGAACCCCAGTGGGACAACCTGATCACCGTGTAAACTCCCCAGTGCTTAGAACAGTGCTTTGCACATAGTAAGCACTTAATAAATGCTGTTATTATTGTTATTATGAAGTATGAATGGGAAGGGAGTTCCAGGACTGAGGGAGGAAATGGGCATGTGGTTGGCAGTGAGATGGATGAGACTCAGGCACAGTGAACAAAATGTGTGAGCCGAGCTGTAGCGGGAGATCATTGTCAAGCGCTTAGTACAGTGCTCTGCACACAGTAAGCACTCAATAAATACGATTGAATGAATGAATGAATGAGGCAAGCAGCGGGAGGGGAGAGAGCTGAATGGGTGCCTTAAAGATGATGGTAAGGAGTTTATGTTGGATGTGGAGATGGATGGGCAACAATTGGAGATTTTTGAGGTGTGGAGAGCTATGGACTGAACGTTTTTTTGGAAAAATATCCAGAGAGGAGAGTGAAGAATGGACAAGAGAGGGGCGAGACAGGAGGCAGGGAAGTAAGTGAAGAAGCTGCTGCTTCCTCTAGACTGTGACTCCTCTAGACTTCTTCTAGCCTGTGAGCCCGTTGTTGGGTAGGGACCGTCTCTATATGTTGCCAACTTGTACTTCCCAAGCGCTTAGTACAGTGCTCTGAACACAGGAAGCACTCAATAAATACGATTGAATGAATGAATGAATGCTGCAGGACTCCAGGTGGGACATGGTAAGTTCTCGGATCAGTGCGGTAGCAGTTTGGACAGAGGGACCCATTTTAGAGATGTGAAGGTAGAACTGACAGAATTTGATGACAGACTAAATTTGCAGGTTGAATGGTAGAGCTGAGTTGATAATGCTGAGAATACAAGCTGCGAGACAGGAAGGATGGTGGTGGTGTCTACAGTTATGGGAAAGTCTGGGGTGGGAGCCGGGTTAAGTGAAAGATGACTACTCTTTTCATTCATTCAATCGTATTTATTGAGCGCTTACTGTGTGCAGAGCACTGGACTAAGTGCTTGGGAAGTACAAGCAGCCCAAGCAGTACAAATACAAGCACTTGAGAAGCAGTGTGGCTCAATGGAAAGAGCCCGGGCTTTGGAGTCAGAGGTCATGGGTTCAAATCGCGGCTCCGCCAACTGTCAGCTGTGTGACTTTGGACAAGTCACTTCACTTCTCTGGGCCTCAGTTCCCTCATCTGGAAAATGGGGATGAAGACTCTTTTGAATACCGACTCTGTGGATTGTACTTTCCCAAGTGTGTAGTACAGTGTTCTGCACACAGTAAACACTCAATAAATATCATTAATCGGTTGATTGATTGATGATGAGAATGTTTGCATTCCTCCATCCAGCCACCTAACTGACCTTTCCCCCACTAGAACTCTCCTGTCAGGACAATTCCCTTCTCCGGGAATACTTCCACACTCTGCAATCTCTGCTGTGGGATTTCTCCCTTCTGCTGTCACTAATCAATCAATCAATCAATCATATTTATTGAGTGCTTACTGTGTGCAGAGCACTGTACTAAGCGCTTGGGAAGTACAAGTTGGCAACATATGGAGACAGTCCCCACCCAACAGTGGGCTCATAATGTAACGCCTCTTTTATATTTCCTCATGGCACTTTGAAAACTAACCATAATATATTGGGGCTCAACAGTAAATCAATTAATTAATTAATGATGGCATTTATTAAGCACTTACTATGTGCAAAGCACTGTTCTAAGCGCTGGGGAAGTTCCAACGTGATCAGTCGTCCCATGTGGGGCTCACAGTTTTAATCCCCATTTTACAGATGAGGGAACTGAGGCCCAGAGAAGTGAAGTGACTTGCCCAAAGTCACACAGCCGACAGTTGGCGGCGCCGGGATTTGAACCCGTGACCTCTGACTCCAAAGCCCAGGCTCCCTCCACTGAGCCACGCTGCTTCTCCAAAGTAAAAAGCGTCTTTCGGTATCCAAGCAGCCGTACTGATTTTTGGTTTCTTCCAGTGCTCAGAACAGTGTTCTGCACATAGTAATAATTGTAATAAATTGTATTACGACTATTACTTGAGGCGGACTCTCAAGTTTGTGTCTTCTCGTTTTCTTTTTTTCTCAGAAAGTAAAAGGGGCATCTGGTGGTGCTGTACCCAAGAGGAGCAATGCCAAGCTATTCTTAGGTATTGTAAATCAACCGTTTTCACAAGCGCTTCTGAATTTGTGTGTGCTTCTTAAAGGCTGATTAAGGATGAAGAAAACAGACATATGCTTCCAATGCCTGAACTCCTCACAATTGTCTCACAATTTTGTTAAAATTTTAACCATTAGGTCTTTTGGTGCTGATTTGGTTCCTCTTGTTCAGTTGTGATATTGAACTATTAAATTTGAGCTTTGGAGAGGAAATTGGTATGGCAAACAGCATAAACTGGGGGAAAGAACACCACCTTGGGCATCAGAATGCTGTGCGATTCTTGGGTAACTTATCAGTGCCTCAGTTTCCGCATCCTTAAAATGAGGGTTCAATAGCTGGGTCCGACTGTATCTTGTCCCAGAGTTTAGTACAGTGCTTGGCTCATAGTAGTCATTTAATAGTATTACTATTAATAATGACAAAAACAATAATAATGTGAATGCCAACCTTACTCAATGTATCTTTATCTTGCCACTAATCCTGGCTCTGTCCTGGAACTCTCTCCCCTTTCATATCCAACAGACGATCACTCTCCCCACCTATTAAAATCACATCTCCTCTAAGAGACCTCTGAATGAATGACTAAGCCCTCATTTTCCCTATTCCCTCTCCCTTCTGTGTCACCCTTGCTTGGATTTGTACCTTTTATTCACTCCACCCTCAGCCTCACAGCACTTATCATCATTATCAATCGTATTTATTAAGCGCTTACTGTGTGCAGAGCACTGTACTAAGCGCTTGGGAAGCCCAACTTGGCAACATTATAGAGACGGTCCCTACCCAACAGTGGGCTCACAGTCTAGAAGGATATCATCCTATCCCTCCTGGATTACTGAATCAGCCTTCTTGCTGACCTCCTACCCGTCTGTCTCTCCCCACTCCAATCCATACTTCACTCTGCCGCCTGGATCATTTTCCTACGAAACCATTCAGGACGTGTCACCCCGCTCCTCCAAAAACTCCAGCGATGGACCATCCACCTCCACACCAAACAAAAACTCCTCACCATTGGCTTTAAAGCGCTTCATCACCTCATCCCCTCCTACCTCACTTTGCTTCTCTCCTTCTACGACCCACACTGCATACTTCGCTCCTCTGCCAACCTTCTCACTGTGCCTCGATTTCACCTATCTTGCCGCCGACCCCTAGTCCATATTTCTGCCTCCGGCCTGGAATGCCCTCCCTCCCCAAATCCAACGGACAATTACTCTCTCCACCTCCAAAGCCTAATTGAGGGCATGCCTCCTCCAAGAGGCCTTCCCAGACTAAGCCCCTCCTTTCCTCATCTCCCACTCCCTTCTGCGTCGCCCTGACTTGTTCCCTTTGTTCGTTCCCCCGCTTGCCCCACCGCACTTACATACAGCTCTGTCATTTATGTAAGCGTGTTTGAGAAGGGAGTTAAATGTCTAAAACAACTGGCGAGGGCAGCGGTCAGGGGAGTAAATAATGGGAATGCTTTATACACAGACAGCTCCACTTCATCATCATCATCAATCGTATTTATTGAGCGCTTACTATGTGCAGAGCACTGTACTAAGCACTTGGGAAGTACAAATTGGCAACATATATAGTCCCTACCCAACAGTGGGCTCACAGTCTTAAAGGGGGAGACAGAGAACAAAACCAACCATACTAACAAAATAAAATAAATAGAATAGATATGTGCAAGTAAAATAAATAAATAAATAAATAGAGTAATAAATATGTACAAACATATATACATATATACAGGATGTCCCACTTGGATGTTCCACTTTATTTGTACCCATCCTCGGCACTTCTGTATGTGAATTGTACATTCAGTTATTTCTTCTAGACTGCGAGCCCGCTGTTGGGTAGGGACCATCTCTATATGTTGCCAACTTGTACTTCCCAAGCGCTTAGTACAGTGGTCTGCACACAGTTAGCGCTCAATAAATACGATTGAATGAATGAATGAATAAATAATGATGGAGAAATAATGTCGCTGGGCGGAGGAGAGGGCTGAGCTAAAGCTGGCACAGATGAACTTACAGCGGCAGAGTGGCTCAGTGGAAAGAGCACAGGCTTTGGAGTCAGAGATCATGGGTTCAATTCCCGTCTCCGCCAATTGTCAGCTTTGTGGCTTTGGGCAAGTCACTTCACTTCTCTGGGCCTCAGTTCCCCCATCTGGAAAATGGGGATTAAGACTGTGAGCCCCCCTGTGGGACAACCTGATCATCTTGTATCCCCCCCAGCACTTAGAACGGTGCTTTGCACATAGTAAGTGCTTAATAAATGCCATCGTCATTATTATTATGAACTTGAAGCGGATGAGGTCAGTGTGATATCTAGATTTCCACCAGCATCGCTCTGCAGATCGTGCACAGGAGTGAAGGAAGCAGATTGTGGAGATGATCCAGAGCTGTAGTTGAGAAGCAGCGTGGCTTAACGGAAAGAGCCCGGGTTTTGGAGTCAGAGGTCATGGGTTCTAATCCCGGCTCCGCCACTAGTCAGCTGTGTGACCTTGGGCAAGTCACTTAACTTCTCTGTGCCTCAGTTACCTCATCTGCAAAATGGGGATGAAGACTGTGAGCCCCACGTGGGGCGATCTGATCACCTTGTATCCTCCCCAGTGCTTAGAACAGTGCTTGGCACAAACGCTTAACAAATACCAACATTATTATTATTATTAGTAGTAGGAGTATGAGATTGGGTAAGGGACTGGGAGTGAGTAAATTGAGTTCAGTAGAGAGAGTGGTATTGAGGGCATCAATTTGAGTGTCAAGGGAAGGTAGTTTGGGCATGGAGATTAAATGGGGCATGATGACTTGAGAAAATTGGCGCAGGTCAAGCAATGAGAGCTCTCTGTGGGGAACAGGACAGATCTAAACTGTAAGCTCCTTGTGGGCAGGGAACGTGTCCGTGAACTCAGTTATACTGTAATAATAATAATAATTGTGGTATTTGTTAAGCGCTTACTATGTGCCAAACACTGTTCCGCTGGGGTAGATACAGGGTAATCAGGATGTCCCATGTGGGCCTCATGGTCTTTAATCCCCATTTTACAGATGAGGTAACTGAGGCCCAGAGAAATTAAGTGACTCGCCCAAAGTCATACAGAAGACAAGTGGTGGAGCCGGGATTAGAATCCATGCCCTCCGACTGCCAAGCCCGTGCTCTTTTCACTAAACCATGCTGCTTCTCAGCCACACTACTTCTCTGTGCTATTCCAAGTGTTTAGTATAGTGCTGTGAGCACAGTAAGCACTTAATAAGCATGACTGATTGATCTGGGGAAAGGGTGTGTGTGGGAGAGAGCTCAAGTGAGGAGTTGGTGGTCTGATAGAGGAATTTCAGAGTTGGTGAAGGTAGAGATTGTTGGTATGTTTGGTTTTGTTCTCTGTCTCGCCCTTTTAGACCGTGAGCCCATTGTTGGGTAGGGACTGTCGCTATATGTTGCCAACTTGTACTTCCCAAGCGCTTAGTACAGCGCTCTGCACAAAGTAAGCGCTCAATAAATACGATTGATTGATTGATTGAGATTGTGCAGTGACTAGAGATTATGAGCTCGAGTTTGTGCCCCCGTTGGTGAGTGGGTGAGGTGGGGTGGAGCAGGAAGTCCGTGGAGTTGCGGAGTGATAGAAATCGGGCAGCGGAAGGGTCATCGGGAACATCCATGTAAATATCGAAGTCCTCAAGGATCAATGTAGGTGCGGGGAAAGAGAAAGGATGTGAGAAAAGGATCAAAATCATTCAGAAAGTTGGATGCTGGGCCTGGGGGTCATAGATGACCGTAACTAGTAACGGGAGTAAGCAGGAGGAGGAAGTCAGTAGAGTTGAGGAGTGATAGAAAGTGGGCAGCAGAAGGGTCATTGGGAGCATCCACATGGATACTGAAGTCCCCAAGGATAGTAATAATAGTAATAATAATAATAATGACATTTATTAAGCGCTTACTATGTGCAAAGCACTGTTCTAAGCGCTGGGAAGGTTACAAAGTGATCAGGTTGTCCCATGTGGGGCTCAAAGTCTTAGTCCCCATTTTACAGATGAGGTAACTGAGGCCCAGAGAAGTGAAGTGACTTGCCCAAAGTCACACAGCTGGCAATCGGCAGAGCCGGGATTTGAACCCATGACCTCTGACTCCCAAGCCCGCGCTGAAGAAGAGAGAAAGAGGGTGAGAAGGGGATCAAAATGGTACAGAACGTTGGAAGTGAGACCTGGGGCTGGTAATGGAGAAGCAGCGTGGCTCAGTGGAAAGAGCCTGGGCTTTGGAGTCAGAGTCATGGGTTCAAATCCCGGCTCCCCCAATAGTCAGCTGTGTGGCTTTAGGCAAGTCACTTAGCTTCTCTGTGCCTCAGTTCCCTAATCTGTAAAATGGTGACTAAGACTGTGAGCTCCCTGTGGGACAACCTGATCACCTTCCAGTGCTTAGAACAGTGCTTTGCACATAGTAAGTGCTTAATAAATGCCATTATTATTATTATTATTATTCATGGCCATGAGTAGTAAGTGGAGTGGGAGAGGTGTTGGGGAGTTAGAAGGAAGAATTCCTCACCCTTTCCCAGTGAATCTTGGGGATAGTAAGTGCTTAATAAATGACATCATTATTATTATTATTATTAATGACCATAAGTAGTAACTGGAGTGGGAGAGGTGAATGACATGGGCTTTAAAGAAAGGGAAAGAGAGTGATGGGGAAGGTGGAATGATGCCAAAGTGGCATTGGGGAGTGAGAAGGAAGAATTCCTCACCCTTTCCCAGTGAATCTTGGGGAGTGGAAGAAGATGAGGCCCCCTCTAGAGAGAATAGCAGTGGCGACATTGTCATCTGGGGCAAACCAGGTTTCGGTGATGGTGAGGAGGAGCGGCAACCGGATCAGAAGCAGCGTGGCTCAGTGGAAAGAGCCTGGGCTTTGGAGTCAGAGGTCATGGGTTCAAATCCTGGCTCCGCGAATTGTCAGCTGTGTGACTTTGGACAAGTCACTTCACTTCTCTGGGCCTCAGTTCCCTCATCTGTAAAACGGGGATTTAGGACTGTGAGCCCCACGTGGGACAACCTGATTACCTTGTAACCTCCCCAGCGCTTAGAACAGTGCTTTGCACGTAGTAAGCGCTTAATAAATGCCATCATCATCATTATTATTATTATCATCAGAAACAGGTCAAGGAGGAAGGGGAGCTTTCTCATGATGCAATGGGGGCTCCACAGGCCACACGTGGGTGAGGCTGGGGGGCAGGGTGCATGGGGAGGGAGTGGTGCGATGGGTGGAGAGGGGTTGGGTGGGCGGAAGGTGATGGGGGCCAGTGTGGGGCAAATGCTTCGATCAGTATGGTAGCGTTTGGGATAGAGAGAAAAGGACATATTTTAGCAGTGTTGTGAAGGTGACAACCCTACAGGATTTGGTGACAGACTGAATATGTGGGTTGAATGAGCGAGATGAGTTAAGGATAATGCCACAGTTATGGGCTTGTGAGACAGGGAGGTTGATAGCGCTGTCTAAAGTGATGGGAAAGTCTATAGGATGGTATTTATTGAGTATTTTCTGAGTGCACAGCACGGTACTAAGCATTTGGAATGGTACTATACAGCAGAGTTGGTAGGATGTGATCCTTGCTCGCGGAGAGCTTTCAGTGTACAGTCAGTCAGTCCGGTGTATTTATTGAGCATTTACTGTGGGCAAAGCACTGTACTAAATGATGGGGGGACTACAATATAACAGTATAACAGATACATTCCCTGCCCACAACAAGCTTACAGTCTAGAGGGGGAAACAAATATAAATATTTGTATATATATATTTATATAATATATTATATACTTACAGATTTATTATATATTTATTATTTATATAATATATAACATATTTATATATTATAAACATGTTATATATTACATAAATAATAAATATTATTTATTTATTTTATTTGATATTAATAAATATTGTCATATAAATAAATACATTCATATATTATAAATATGCTATATATTATAATATATATTATATATGGATATGAAGAGGGAGAGAGTTCCAGGCCCGAGGGAGAATGGTGGGCAAGAGGTCCATGGCAGGGTGGATGAGATCAATAATAATAATTGTGATATTTGTTAAGCGCTTACTATGTGCCAGGCACCGTACTAAGCACTGGGGTGGATATGAGCAAATCGTGTTGGACACAGTTCCCTGTCCCATGTGAGGCTCACAGTCTCAATCCCCATTTTTCAGATGAGGTAACTGAGGCACAGGGAAGTGAAGTGACTTGCCCAGTGTCCTACAGCAGATGAGTCATGGAGCTGGGATTAGAACCCATAACCCTCTGAGTCCCAGGCCCATGTTCTAGCCATTGCACCGTACTGTTTCCCTAGGAAGGAACAGAGGGATAGGTTGGTGTTAGAAGAGAGGATTGTGTGGATTAGCGAGGTAAGGTGGGAGAGAGCTGATGTGCCACTATTCATTCATTCACTCCATCGCATTTATTGAGCGCTTACTGTGTGCAGAGCACTGGACTAAGCGCTTGGGAAGTCCAAGTTGGCAACACATAGAGACGGTCCCTACCCAACAGCGGGCTCACAGTCTAGAAGGGGGAGACAGACAACAAAACAAAACATATTAACAAAATAAAATAAGTAGAATAGTAAATTCATTCAATCGTATTTATTGAGCGCTTACTGTGTGCAGAGCTCTGGACTAAGCACTTGGGAAGTCCAAGCTGGCAACATATAGAGACGGTCTTCCTCCTCCTCATTCATTCAGTCGTATTTATTGAGCGCTTACTGTGTGCAGAGCACTGGACTAAGCGCTTGGGAAGTCCAAGTTGGCAACATAGAGAGACGGTCCTCCTCCTCCTCCTCATTCATTCATTCAGTCGTATTTATTGAGCGCTTACTGTGTGCAGGGCACTGTACTAAGCGCTTGGGAAGTCCAAGTTGGCAATATATAGAGACGGTCCTCCTTTTCCTCATTCATTCAATCGTATTTATTGAGCGCTTACTGTGTGCAGAGCACTGGACTAAGCGCTTGGGAAGTGCAAGTTGGCAACATCTAGAGATGGTCCCTACCCAACAGTGGGCTCACAGTCTAGAAGATTGTCTCTATCTGTTGCCAAATTGGACTTTCCAAGCACAGCCTAATCACCTTGTAACCTCCCCAGTGCTTAGAACAGTGCTTTGCACATAGTAAGCACGTAATAAATGCCATTATTATTATTATTATTATTCGAGGGGGACCAAGGGAGCGTCACATGAACCCCTTGAAGTGGCCCGAGAGAGGCCGGAGCGGCCGCCATTGCTCTGCACACTGTAAGCGCTCAATAAATACGATTGAATGAATTGAGCACCTTAAAGCTGATCAATCAATCAGTCGTATTTATTGAGCACTTACTGTGTGCAGAGCACTGTACTAAGCACTGGGGAAGTACAAGTTGGTAACATATAGAGACGGTCCCTACCCTCAGAAGGAGTTTCTGTTTGATGCAGAAGTGGATGGGCAACCACTGAAGGTTTTTGAGGAGTGGGGAGACATTTTCATTCATTCATTATGTGTTGCCAACTTGTACTTCCCAAGCGCTTAGTACAATGCTCTGCACACAGTAAGCGCTCAATAAATATGATTGAATGAATTCAATGTGTTGCCAATTTGTACTTCCCAAGCGCTTCGTACAGTGCTCTGCACATAGTAAGCGCTCAATAAATACGATTGATTGATTGATTAATCAACCGTATTTATTGAGCGCTTACTGCGGGCAGAACCCGAGACATTGACTGAATGTGTTTTTGAGCCCAGTTCCTTGGGACTCCCGACATAATCACGACATCCTTTTAGACTGTGAGCCCATTGTTGGGTAGGGACCGTCTCTATATGTTGCCAACTTGTACTTCCCAAGCGCTTAGTACAGTGCTCTGCACACAGTAAGCGCTCAATAAATATGATTGATTGATTGATTGATCCTTTTGCTGCCATATCATGTTGCAGATTTTCCAGTAGGAGGAGCAGCAGTGGCATTTCTTTCCGTTGTGAGTTCATCATTATCATCATCATCATCAATCGTATTTATTGAGCGCTTACTATGTGCAGAGCACTGTACTAAGCGCTTGGGAAGTACAAATTGGCAACATATAGAGACAGTCCCTACCCAGCAGTGGGCTCACAGTCTAAAAGGGGGAGACAGAGAACAAAACCAAACATACTAACAAAATAAAATAAATAGAATAGATATGTACAAGTAAAATAAATACATAGAGTAATAAATATGTACAAACATATATACATATATACAGGTGCTGTGGGGAAGGGAAGGAGGTAAGATGGGGGGATGGAGAGGGGGACGAGGGGGAGAGGAAGGAAGGGGCTCAGTCTGGGAAGGCCTCCTGGAGGAGGTGAGCTCTCAGTAGGGCCTTGAAGGGAGGAAGAGAGCTAGCTTGGCGGATGGGCAGAGGGAGGTCATTCCAGGCCCGGGGGAGGATGTGGGCTGGGGGTTGACGGCGGGACAGGCGAGAACAAGGTACGGTGAGGAGATTAGCGGCGGAGGGTGTGGGCTGGGCTGGAGAAGGAGAGAAGGGAGTAGAAGGAGAGAAGGGAAGGAGAGAAGGGACAAGGGAAGTAGAAGGAGAGAAGGGAGAGAGAGAAGTTCTAACAACATTCCAACTCTCTTTTTTGGAAACTAAAGAGCTACGCTCACTCCAGGCCTGTCAGTGAGAAACACTTCTCTGTCAGTGCTGGAGGGGCTTATCCAGATAAAGCTGTCAGGACTGAGTTAAGAATGAGGTGGGAGGGGAGAGGAGAGGCAACTAAGAGGATATAATTTGACGGGCATGCAACAGGGTGATGCTCCGACTGACTGATGGGTAAACCCCCATTTCCTCATCCTCGTGCCCACGTGCCCCTCCCAGCCAAGAAGCAGTACGGCATAGTAATAATAATAACAATAATAATGTTGGCATTTGTTAAGCGCTTACTATGTGCAAAGCACTGTTCTAAGCGCTTGGGGGGATACAAAGTGATCAGGTTGTCCCACGTGGGGCTCACAGTCTTCATCCCCATTTTACAGATGAGGTAACTGAGGCTCAGAGAAGTTCAGTGACTTGCCCAAGGTCACACAGCAGACAGGTGGCGGAGCCGGGATTCGAACCCATGACCTCTGACTCCATCATCATCATCAATCGTATTTATTGAGCGCTTACTGTGTGCAGAGCACTGTACTAAGCGCTTGGGAAGTACAAGTTGGAGGTAACTGAGTCAGAGAAGTTAAGTGACTTGCCCAAGGTCACACAGCAGACATGTGGCGGAGCCGGGATTCAAACCCATGACCTCTGACTCCAAAGCCTGTGCTCTTTCCACTGAGCCACGCTGCTTCTCTAGTAGATAGACCATGGGTCTGGGCATCAGAAGGTCATGGGTTCTAATCCTGGCTCTGCTGTTTATCTGTTGTGTGACCTTGGGTGAGTCACTTAACTTCTAGAGAAGCAGCGTGGCTCAATGGAAAGAGCCCGGGCTTGGGAGTCAGAGGTCATGTGTTCAAATCCCAGCTCCGCCAATTGTCAGCTGGGTGACTTTGGGCAAGTCACTTTACTGCTCTGGGCCTCAGTTCCCTCATCTGTAAAATGGGGATGAAGACTGTGAGCCCCACGTGGGACAATCTGATCACCTTGTATCCTCCCCAGCGCTTAGAACAGTGCTTTGCACATAGTAAGCGATTAACAAATGCCATTGTCATTCTCTGGGGCTCAGTTACCTCATCTGTAAAATGGGGATTGAGACTGTGAGCCCCAAATGGGGACAGGGACCATATCCAACCCGATTTGCTAGCATCCACCCCAATATACAGTGCCTGGCACATAGTAAGTGATTAACAAATTCCATTATTATGGTTATTATTATTATTAATAATAATCAGCCTTGCACCAACAACCAGCCTCACTTGGTGTAACTTTTTAAAACATTCTGCCTCTATCTGTCCCTTCCCTGTCTTTTGAAGGCCCTTTCATTCATTCAATCGTATTTATTGAGTGCTTACTGTGCGCAGAGCACTGTACTAAGCGCTTGGGAAGTACAAGTTGGAAGTACAAGGCCCTTTCTCCAGAACCACCCAAATCTGACCTGATCAGTAGTGGTGGGGTGGTGGGGAGAATTCATTCATTCAATCGTATTTATTGAGCACTTACTGTGTGCAGAGCACTGTGCTAAGCGCTTGGGAAGTACAAGTCGCCAACATATAGAGACGGTCCCTTCCCAACAGTGGGCTTACAGTCTGGAGAATGGAGTTGGTCCCCTCCCCATCCTATTCCCACTCCGTCCCCCCGGCTTTGGCGGTTTTGGAGGCAGGAACTGGGGAAAGTGGGTGTGGATGGTTAAAAGTAAAGAAGCCACACTGAGCGGGACTAATTCTGATCACCTTTTAGACTGTGAGCCCACTGTTGGGAAGGGACTGTCTCTATGTGTTGCCAACTTGTACTTCCCAAGCGCTTAGTACAGTGCTCTGCACACCGTAAGCGCTCAATAAATCCGATTGATTGATTGATTGATTGACCAAACACAAGGTGACCAGGAGACCGGGGGTGGCAGTGGGCTGGAGTGTCCATACGAGGGTAAGGCGTTAAGGGATATGAGGGTAGGGGGGTCCTCGTGGGTGTTGGGTAATGGAACTTTTGAAGATATTTGGATGGATACGGGATGGGAAGGTGGGGGTACTGAGAAGGCCGGCCCACCCGTGAACCGGTCAGGCTGAGCATCGAAATGGATCTCCCCCAAACCTGGGTTTGTCGAGGAAGTCAAAAGGGCCATGTGGTGGAACACATTTCATTCATTCATTCATTCAATCAATCAATCAATCAATCGTATACTTCCCAAGCGCTTAGTACAGCGCTCTGCACACAGTAAGCGCTCAATAAATACGATTGATGATGATTTATTGAGCGCTTACTGTGTGCAGAGCGCTATACTAAGCGCTTGGGAAGTCCAAGTTGGCAACATATAGAGACGGTCCCTACCCAACAGTGGGCTCACAGTCTAAAAGGGGGAGACAGAGAACAAAACCAAACATACGAACACAAAATAAATAGAATAGATATGCACAAATAAAATAAATAAATAAATAGAGTAATAAATAATCACATTTATTGAGCGCTTACTGGGTGCAGAGCACTGGACTAAGCGCTTGGGAAGTACACGTCGGCAACGTATTTGACAGCTAGGGGTGTGAAATGGAAACCCAAATAATAATAATGGCATTTATTAAGCACTTACTATGCGCAAAGCACTGTTCTAAGCGCTGGGGAGGTTACAAGGTGATCAGGTTGTCCCACGGGGGGGCGCTCACAGTCTTCATCCCCATTTTACAGATGAGGTAACTGAGGCTCAGAGAAGCGAAGTGACTTGCCCGAAGTCACACAGCTGACAAGTGGCGGAGCCAGGATTTAAACCCGTGACCTCTGACTCCAAAGCCCGGGCTCTTTTCCACTGAGCCATGCTGCATCTCCCAGACCTTCCCAGACTGAGCCCCCCCATTCCTTTCCCCCTGCCCTACCTCCTCCCCCTCCCCACAGCACCTGTATATATGTTTGTACAGATTTATTACTCTATTTTACTCGTACATATTTACTATTCTATTTATTTTAGTTTGTTAATATGTTTTGTTTTGTCGTCTGTCTCCCCCTTCTAGACTGTGAGCCCGCTGTTGGGTAGGGACCGTCTCTATATGTTGCCAACTTGTACTTCCCAAGCACTTAGTACAGTGCTCTGCACACAGTAAGCGCTCAATAAATACGATTGAATGAATGAGTGAATGAATGAAACAATAGAAATTCATTCACCTCCTTCTAGAGATATTAGATACGAATCATTACCTTCCCCTTCTAGACTGTGAGCCCACTGTTGGGTAGGGACCGTCTCTATATGTTGCCAACTTGTACTTCCCCAGCTGTTAGTACAGTGCTCTGCACACAGTAAGTGCTCAATAAATACGACTGATTGATTGATTACCTGGGGAAAAAATAAACCTTCCACAACCTGAACTCATCAGTTGACAGCTCCTGTGCTGGTGAACTGCATCAGATTGTCTCCTTCCCTCCCACCCCCGCCAAAAAAAAATAAAGTCCAGTCCGATTCAGTTCCGACTTGGTTTCTTCCCTCCTGTCTGTCTGTGCCCGGCTGGGGTGGATGCGAGCGTGGGTTCTCCCTCCTACCGTATCTCTCTGATTTTCTACTCCCTCCCTCTGATTTCCCTCCTTCCTCTCCCCCTCCTCCCCCTCCCCATCCCCCCCGCCTTACCTCCTTCCCTTCCCCACACCACCTGCGTATATGTAGAGTAATACGGATTTATTACTCTATTTATTTATTTATTTGTACATATTTCTTCTATTTATTTTATTTTGTTAATAGGTTTTGTTTTGTTGTCTGTCTTCCCCCTTCTCGACTGTGAGCCCGCTGTTGGGTAGGGACCGTCTCTATATGTCGCCGACTTGTACTTCCCAAGCGTTCAGTCCAGTGCTCTGCACACAGTAAGCGCTCAATAAATATATGTGTACAGATTTATTACTCTTTTTATTTCACTTGTACACATATTTACTATTTATTTTGTTAATGATGTGCATATGGCTATAATTCTATTTATTTCACTTGTACACATATTTACTATTTATTTTGTTAATGATGTGCATATAGCTATAATTCTATTGATTTCACTTGTACACATATTTACTATTTATTTTGTTAATGATGTGCATATAGCTATAATTCTACCTGTTCCGACGATTTTGACACCTGTCTACATGTTTTGTTGTCTGTCTCCCCCTTCTAGACTGTGAGCCCGTTGTTGGGTAGGGGCCGTCTCTCTGTGTGGCCAACTTGTACTTCCCAGCCGCTTAGTACAGTGCTCTGCAACACAGTAAGCGCTCAATAAATGTGATTGAATGAATGAATGAATACGATTGAATGAATGAATGAATGAATGAATACTGCAACCCAGCTGCACACATCACTCCTCTAATGCCAATTTACTCACCGAACCTCCATCTCGCCTATTTCGCCGCCAACCTCTCACCCACATCCTGCCTCTTGCCTGGGATGCCCTCCCCCTTCATAACCAACCAACCATCACTCTCCCCACCTTTAAAGCCTTATTGAACATATTTATTTATTTTACTTGTACATATCTATTCTATTTATTTTATTTTGTTAATATGTTTGGTTTTGTTCTCTGTCTCCCCCTTCTAGACTGTGAGCCCACTGTCGGGTAGGGACCATCTCTATATGTTACCAACTTGTACTTCCTAAGTGCTTAGTCCAGTGCTCTGCACACAGTAAGCGCTCATAAATAAGATTGATTGATTATTGAAGGTGCGTCTCCTCTAAGAGGCCTTTCCTGACTAAGCCTCCATTTCCTCTACCTCCTCTCCTTTCTGTGTCACCCCTACCCTTGGATTTGCACCCCCTATTCACCCCACCCTCAGCCTCGCAGCACTTAAGCAGCGTGGCTCAGTGGAAAGAGCCCGGGCTTCGGAGTCAGAGGTCATGGGTTCAAATGCCGACTCCGCCACTTGCCAGCTGTGTGACTTTGGGCAAGTCACTTCACTTCTCTGGGCCTCAGTTACCTTATCTGTAAAGTGGGGATTAAGACAGTGAGCCCCCCGTGGGACAACCTGATCACCTTGTAACCTTCCCTGCGCTTAGAACAGTGCTTTGCTCATAGTAAGCGCTTAATAAATGCTATCATCATTATTATCATTATTATGGACACAGCCTTAATTTATTTTAATGTCTGTCTTCCCTTCTAGACTCTAAACTCCTTTTGGGCAGGAAATGTGTTATACTGTCCTCTACCAAGTGGTCAGAGCAGTGCTCTGCACACAGTGAGCGCTCAATTAATAATGATGGTGTTTATTGAACACATACTATATGCAAAGCACTGCTCTAAGCGCTGGGGAGATTACAAGGCGATCAGGTTGACCCACGGGGGCTCACAGTCTTAATCCCCGTTTTACAGATGAGGTCACTGAGGCACAGAGAAGTTAATCAATCAATCAATCGTATTTATTGAGCACTTACTGTGTGCAGAGCACTGTACTAAGCGCTTGGGAAGTACAAGTTGGCAACATATAGAGACAGTCCCTTCCCAACAGTGGGCTCACAGTCTAAAAGACTAAGTCTAAGTGACTTGCCCAAAGTCACACAGCTGACAAGTGGCGGAGCCGGGATTTGAACCCACAACCTCTGACTCCAAAGCCCGAGCTCTTTCCACTGAGCCACGCGATTGAGGGAAGGTGTGCTAGAGTCGCTAGGGCTTCCTCATTGAAGACCCATGTCTTTGAAGAGTTCTTCCCAGTTCTAGCAAAAAAAGGGAAACCACACATGCCCTCAATTCCTCTCCTTCCTGGTCAATCAATCAATCGTATTTATTGAGCGCTTGCTGTGTGCAGAGCACTGTACTAAGCGCTTGGGAAGTACAAGTTGGCAACATATAGAGACAGTCCCTACCCAACAGTGGGCTCACAGTCTAGAAGGGGGAGACAGACAACAAAACCAAACATATTAAAAAAATAAAATAAATAGAATAGATATGTACAAGTAACCAGGAACAGTATTGGATCAAAGATTTCTGATTAGTACAGTTCTTCAGTTCAAAATCTTTAGTTAGCGTGGCTTAGTGGAAAGAGCATGGCCTTGGGAGTCAGAGGTCATGGGGTGAGCCCACTGTTGGGTAGGGACTGTCTCTACGTGTTGCCCACTTGTACTTCCCAAGCGCTTAGTACAGTGCTCTGCACACAGTAAGCGCTCAATAAATACGATTGAATGAATGAATGAATGAATGGGGTCTAATCCCGCCTCTGCCGTTTGTCAGCTGTGTGACTTTGGGCAAGTCACTTAACTTCTCTGGGCCTCAGTTACCTCAGCCATAAAATGGGCCCTATGTGGGACAAACCTGATTACCTTTTATCTACCCTAGTGCTTAGCACATAGTAAGCGCTTAACAAATACCATCATTATTATTACTACGATAATAGGCCAGTGAAAAATCGAGATGTCTAATCCTTCTGTTGTGCTTTCCCAAGGATTTAATAGAGTGCAATTATTAGGCACTTAATAATCAATCAATTGTATTTATTGAGCGCTTACTGTGTGCAGGGCACTGTACTAAGCACTTGGGAAGTACAAGTTGGCAACATATAGAGACAGTCCCTACCCAACAGTGGGCTCACAGTCTAAAAGGGGGAGACGGAGAACAAAACCAAACATACTAACAAAATAAAATAAATAGAATAGATATGTACAAATAATTAAATAGAGTAATAAATATGTACAAACATATATACATATATACAGGTGCTGTGGGGAAGGGAAGGAGGTAAGATGGGGGGGATGGAGAAGGGGACGAGGGATACGAGGGATAAGGTGACAACTACTCCAGCCCTATAAGAAAGACATTCAGGGACACCGTTTTCATTTGAGAATTTAAAACCTATTGTCTCCCAATTCCCAAGTTTCCAAAGGGAACTAATGGATTTGTTTGAGCTGAACAGTGGGGATAATGTAGGTTTGTAAGCTTCTCTCACTGGAGCAATCTCTTAAATGGTATCTGTGACCTGAAAGAGGAATGAATGTCCATTTCAAAGGGCCTAATTGCACTCAAGGAGAACTTGGCTCTCTGATGGATTGGTCCCAAATATAACCTGCCCTTAAAAAAAAAACTTATCTTGAAAAGTATTTAGCCTTAGGTAAGGTGAATAAAAACAGTTTCACAAACTTTTTCCTTTTTTTCCCCTGAAAACAAGCTGGTTGTATTACAATTCAAGACTAAAACTTTACCCAGTTATAATCCGGCAATTATCGTATCACTGTGTAATTGTCCGAGAACCAGAGTTCAAAATTAAGTAATTTTACCTAACACATTGTTGCTTAACATGAGTTAGAAAAGGATCAAACATCAGCTCGATTAGGGAAGTGAATGTTAATCAGGATTCAATAAATTATTTGACTTTATTAAATTAAGGGTTTTTTTTTTCCCTCCAAAGAAACGTTTCAGTGAAATGATCACCTCATTGGTGCTGGGGTAGCTACAAGATCATAGGTCAGATGCAGTCTTTGTCCCACAAGGGGCTCACAATCTAAGGGGAAGGGAGAACAGGTATTTCATCCCACTTTGCAGATGACGAAACTGAGGTGCAGGGAAGTTGTGACTTGCTCAAGGTCACACAGTAAGCCAGTGAAGGAGGCAGAATTAGAACTCAGGTCTCCAGGCTCCCAGGCCCTTACTCTTTCCTCTAGGCCATTCTGTTTCTCATTAGTCCCTCTCTTATAGATTGCGAGCCCTCTGAGGGACAGAGGCTGTGTACCATCTGAATACCTTCTGTCTCTTCCAGTACTTAGCATACTGCTCTGGCACCTATAATAATCAATAATAATTATGGTATTTATTAAATGCTTAGTAATACTATAATTGCAACAATCAATTATTGAGTGCTTACTATGTGGAAGCACTGTACTAAACATTTGGGAGAGTGAGCAGCAGCGTGGCTCAGTGGAAAGAGCCCGGGCTTTGGAGTCAGGGGTCATGGGTTCTAATCCTGGCTCCACCAATTGTCAGCTGTGTGACTTTGGGCAAGTCACTTCACTTCTCTGTGCCTCAGTTCCCTCATCTGTAAAATGGGGGTTAAGACTGCGAGCCCCCAATGGGACAATCTGATCAGCTTGTATCCTCCCCAGTGCTTAGAACAGTGCTGTGCACATAGTAAGCACTTAATAAATGCCATTATTATTATTATTATTATTATTAATCTCGGCTCCTCCACATGTCTGCTGTGTGACCTTGGGCAAGTCACTTAACTTCTCTGAGCCTCAGTTACCTCATCTGTAAAATGGGGATTAAGACTGTGAGCCCCATGTGAATATAACCTGATCGCCTTGTATCCTCCCCAGTGCTTAGAACGGTGCTTTGCACATAGTAAGCGCTTAACAAATGCCATCGTTATTATTATTATTACAATCCAACAGAATTAGCAGATACGTTCCCTGCCCATAATGAGCTATAAAGAGTTCATATCCCTTTCACAGGGCTTAACTTCCTCCTTGAGAGGTAAGCAGGCATTAGAAGGAGTGAATTCAGTAGTGGCGGCGTGTGGAAGGAGGAGAAATTGTTTAAGGTTGTTCTAACCGGAGATGTTTTTAGGGAGACTTCATTAGGAGTGTTAAAATCCCCGTGGACGTTGGCATATTTCTTTAAAATGTTGAGCCACACGTACACCCAGGTATAAAAACAAACTCCTTAGGGCCTAGTCAGGGGTCTAATAATACCGCTGTTGTTACTGTTTTCAGCTGGACATAACTCATCTAAATCTGATCTGGGCATTCCCAGTCAAGCGTTCCTCCCTTCCTTCTCCTTCCAGGGTGTTAGTTTACAGGGGCCAAGCACCCGCCCGGCCCTCTCAGCTGCCATTTCTTGTCAACTAGCAAGAAATTAGGGTGGCACCACCCTGTCCTCGACTTGATGAAATTGGGAATAAATCTACCTGACTGCCTCTTGTCCTAAGTTCTCTCCCTGTGGAGTGCTCATCCTTTTCTATCCTCGCCCCCCTTTCTGCTGCTCTCCTCTCCTCCCATCCCGCGTCAACGAAAGCTGTTTTATTAGTTAGGTTAAGGTATCTAGTGAACACTGGGAAAGCAGCGTGGCTTAGTGGAAAGAGCACAGGCTTGGGAGTCAGAGGACATGAGTTCCAATCCCGGCTCTGCCACTTGTCTGCTGTGTGACCTTGGGCAAGCCGCTTAACTTCTCTGTGCCTCAGTCCCCTCATCTGTAACGTGGGGATTAAAACTGGGAGCCCCAAGTGGGACAAACTGATTACCTTGTATCTACCCCGGTGCTTAGAACTGTGCTTGGCACATAGTAAGTGCTTAACAAGTACCATAATAATAATAATAATAATAACAATTTACTCTGTGCTTGGTGAGTACAATATGTGCATTTCAGACACATACTGAATTTAAAGCCAACTTGTACTTCCCAAGCACTTAGTACAGTGCTCTGCACACAGTAAGCGCTCAATAAATACGATTGAATGAATGAATGAATGCCTTTGTCCCTGAATCGTTGGCATTGTGGAGCTCACTCTGGAGATAGACTTCTCTCCTTACCACTACCAGTCAATAGGAAAATCCCTTTTTCATTGGCTCTGCTGTGGTCGGGGAGACAGTTTAAGCAGTCATTAATTCATTCAATCAATCATATTTATTGAGCACTAACTGTGTGCTGAGCACTGTACTAAGAGCTTGGGAGAGTACATTATAACAATAAACAGACACATTCCCTGCCCACAACGAGTTTACAACCTGTGACAGGCCCCTGATTAACCAGTTGTTTTCTAATGTTCACCTATTTTAAAGATGGGGCAACTGTCAGTCAGTTGTATTTATTGAGTGCTTACTGTGTGCAGAGCACTGTACTAAGTGCTGTACTAAGGCCCTTCCTCCTCAAATCCGACAATGACTCTCCCCCACTTCAAAGCCTTGTTGTCTATTTATTTATTTATTTATTTATCTATCTATCTATTTATTTATTTATTTATCTATCTATCTATTTATTTATTTATTTATTTATTTTACTTGTACATATCTATTCTATTTATTTTATTTTGTTAGTATGTTTGGTTTTGTTCTCTGTCTCCCCCTTTTAGACTGTGAGCCCACTGATGGGTAGGGACTGTCTCTATATGTTGCCAACTTGTACTTCCCAAGCACTTAGTATAGTGCTCTGCACACAGTAAGCGCTCAATAAATACGACTGATTGATTGATTGATTGATTGAAGGCACATCTCCTCCAAGAGGCCTTCCCTAAGTCCCCCTTTCCTCTTCTCCCACTCCCTTCCGCGTCACCATGACTTTCTCTCTTGGCTCTTCCCCCCTCCCAGCCCAGCAGCACTTATGTACATATCTGCAGCGTGGCTCAGTGGAAGGAGCCCGGGCTTTGGAGTCAGAGGTCATGGGTTCAAATGCCGGCTCCACCGATTGTCAGCTGTGTGACTTTGGGCAAATCACTTAGCTTCTCTGTGCCTCAGTTCCCTCATCTGTAAAATGGGGATGAAGACGTGGGCCCCACGTGGGACAACGTGATCACCTTGTATCCTCCCCAGCGCTTAGAACAGTGCTTTTGCACATAGTAAGCACTTAACAAATACCAACATTATTAATATTGTTATTCTCTAGGCCTCAGTTCCCTCATCTGTAAAATGGGGGTGAAGACTGTGAGCCCCATGTGGGACAACATGATCACCTTGTATCCTCCCCGGAGCTTAGAACAGTGCTTTGCACATAGTAAGCGCTTAACAAATACCAACATTAGTATTATCATTATTCTCTGTGCCTCAGTTCCCTCATCTGTCAAATGGGGATGAAGACTGTGAGCCCCCCGTGGGACAACCTGATCACCTTGTAACCTCCCCAGCGCTTAGAACAGTGCTTTGCATGTAGTAAGCACTTAATAAATGCCACCGTTATTATTATTATTATATCTGTAGTTTATATTAATGTCCATCTCCCCCCCCCAGACTGTAAACTCATTGTGGGCAGGGAATGTGTCTGTTTATTGTTGTATTGCACTCTTCCAAACACTTAGTACTGTGCTCTACACACAATTAGCACCCAGTAAATACAATTGAATGAGTGAATGAATATTAATTCTGTGGAACAATCAATAGATCAATCATATTTATAAAGCACTATACCGTGCAGTTGGGAGAGTACAAGTAGTGAGAAGCAACATGGTGTAGTGCTTTCGCATGGGCTTGGGAGCCAGAAGGTCATGGGTTCTAATCCTGGCTCTGCCACGTGTCTGGTGTGTGACCCTGGGCAAGTCACTTCACTTCTCTGTGCCTCAGTTACCTCATCTGTAAAATGGGGATTGAGATTGTGAGCTCTACGTGGGATAGGGACTGTGTCTAACCCAATTTGCTTATATCCACCCCAATGCTTAGTAGAGTGCCAGGCACATAGCGCTTAACAAATATCATTATTATTATTATTATTATTACTACAATATAACAGAGTTGGCAGACAAGTTCCCTGCCCACAATGAGCTTCCAGTCTAGAGGGGCAGGCAGACCTTAATAGAAATAAATATATTACAGTTATATACAGATGTGCTGTGGGGCCACGGTAGTAAAAGGAGCAAATTCAAGTGCGAGGGTGTAGCAGAAGGGAGTGGGAGAAGAGGAATTGAATGCTCAGTCTGGGAAGGCCTCTTGGAGGAGATGTACTCGTAATAAGGCTCCTCCTTTCTTCTGGACTCTCTTTTGGGTCCCTGAGATGGATGGGTCCTCTCCCCACCCCCTGGCCTCCTCCCCACCCCCACCTTGCCCCCGGCCAGAGCCGGGTGACGGCAAGGTAGTTTTCTTCCCAACTTGTACTTCCCAAGCGCTTAGTACAGTGCTCTGCACACAGTAAGCGCTCAATAAATATGATTGATTGATTTCTTCCTCCCTTCAAAGCCCTACTGAGAGCTCACCTCCTCCAAGAGGCCTTCCCAGACTGAGCCCCCTTTTTCCTCTCCTCCTTCCCATCCCCGCTTACCTATCTCCTTCCCCCTCCCCACAGCACCTGTATATATGTTTGTACAGATCTATTACTCTATTTTACTTGTACATATTTACTATTCTATTTACTTTGTTAATGACGTGCATTTAGCTTTAATTCTATTTGTTCTGATGACTTGACACCTGTCCACATGTTTGTTTTCTTCTCTGTCTCCCCCTTCTAGACTGTAAGCCCGTTGTTGGGTAGGGACCGTCTCTATATGTTGCCAACTTGTACTTCCCAAGCGCTTAGTACAGTGCTCTGCACACAGTAAGTGCTCAATAAATACGATTGAATGAATTAATGAATGAAGGGGGGTGGGTCCGGCTTTCCAAGGCCAACGGAGGCTCCTTGGCATATCAAGAAATGCAGCACTCCTTAAGTAGTAAGAGATTCATTCATTCATTCAATCGTATTTATTGAGCGTTTACTGTGTGCAGAGCACTGTACTAAGCGCTTGGGAAGTACAAGTTGACAACATATAGAGATGCAATCAGCAACTTAATTATCTCTTTTAACAAGAGCTAAATGCAACACGGATAATTAAAATCTACTAGGGTTAAAAACAATCTAATTTCATGCAACAGTTTGAACCTTTCCCCCCAAGAAGCAAAGTTGATTTAAATTTCATTTTGTTAGCACTTTTAATGAAAGATGACTGAAGGAACTTGAATCAAGTCAAAAAGATGGGCAGTTTTTGTCTTTCCATTTTAACCATTTATCTAATTTCCTTTTCACAATGAAACATTCTTCTGCTGTGCGTATCTCTCCTCGTAACTGTATCCAGGCGTACGTAACCTACATTAATGTCCGGGTCCCCTTCTAGGCTGTAAGGTCCATACGGGCAGGGTTTGTGTCGACCCATTTTTATATTGTACCTTCCCAAATGCTTAGAACAGTGCTTTGCACACAGTAAGCCCTCAATAAGTACCGTTGATGGATTGATTGACAGCACCCAGTGTCAGTAGTGGATGGTAGGAGAGAGTAATTTGTCCCCATTTCCTTCACCCTCAGCACTTGTGGCCTGAGTCATCAGTTGCCACGTAAACAGCTAAGCAATCTGCCTCCTGAGGGTTTTAAATTTTTCTGAAGGGAAACAGCAGGGTTAGGGATTCCTCTATTCACGCGTGACGTCTTCTGTTTATGGCTGAACCAAGTGTGCCTTTTCCCCTTCTTTAAATACACCGTTGCCTTAACCAGAATAGCGTGCGAATTTTGAGGTGACTTTGCCCAGGGGGACTGAAAAGGGAAGGCATTTAGTTAAGACATTTAGATAATTCAAGCTCAACACGTCCTCAACACATTGAGGGTGACACATGCCAGGCTGTGTGTGGGGTTTTGAATGGACGTTTGTTGGGCTGGGCTAGTTTTCGGTGGGCTGGCAGGAGAGAGGGTGAGGGAATGGATCCCTTCCTCTAGGTCACTGGTTTTGAGTTCAGTTTAGGCTACAGAGCCTTGAAAAGTCAGTTTCAGTCAGCTGATATTCCAGATCTGGATGAAACAGGTCAGAGTGCAAAAACTGTTGCCTTTCCGTTCATTAATTCATTCAATCGGATGTTTTGAGCGCTTACTGTGTGCAGAGCACTGTACTAAGCACTCGGGAGAGCTCATTGTAACAATAAACAAACCTATCCATGCCTGTAACAAGCTTGAACTTGTCTGAGAAGCCCAGGCCTGGATGATGCACATTAACTAAACTCTGAATTTAGGGTTAATTGTGAGGGAAAGGGGCCTTTTCAGGACAGAGTGGAGGGGTGCTGCCAGTGCAGATTTATTGCTCTATTTATTTTACTTTTACATATTTACTATTCTATGTATTTTATTTTGTTAATACGTTTTGTTTTGTTGTCTGTCTCCCCCTTCTAGACTGTGAGCCTGTTGTTGGGTAGGGACCGTCTCTAGATGTTGCCGACTTGTACTTCCCAAGCACTTAGTCCAGTGCTCTGCACACAGTAAGCGCTCAATAAATACGATTGAATGAAGATGTTTAGGGGAGGCTGCCCTGCGCACTATCCCCACTAAGTCACAGAAGCAGCAAGGCCTGGCAGAATCAGAGGACCTGAATTCTGACTCCTCTGCTCGCTTGCTGGGTGATCTTGGTCAAGTCGTTTTCTGAACCTCAGTTTCTTCAGCTGCAAAACGGAGATTAAAAGTTCCTGTTCTCCCATCTACTTCAACTGGAAGCCCCATATGGGACAGAAAATGTTTGATCTGATCTATCATGTGTCTATCCCAATGCTTGGTACAGTGGGAAGTAGTGTGGTATAGTGGAGAAAGCGCGAGCCTGGGAGTAAAAAAGAGTTGGGTTCTATTCCCGGCTCGGCCAATTGTCTACTGTGTGACCTTGGGCAAGTCACTTAACTTCTCTGTGCCTCGATTACCTCATCTGTAAAATAGGGATTGGGACCGTGTCCAACCCAAGTTGCTTGAATCCACATAGCGCTTAGTACGGTGCTTGACACATAGTAAGCACTTAATAAATACCATTATTATTATTATTATTCATTCAGTTCATTCAATCATATTTATTGAGCGCTTACTGTGTGCAGAGCACTGTACTAAGCGCTGGGGAAGTACAAGTTGGCAACATATAGAGACAGTCCCTACCCAACAATGGGCTCACAGTCTAGAGTCTAGTCCCCTCCTCCCCCTCTCCATCCCCCCTGCCTTACCTCCTTCCCTTCCCCACAGCACCTGTATATATGTATATATGTTTGTATGGATTTATTACTCTATTTATTGATTTATTTTACTTGTACATATCTATTCTATATATTTTATTTTCTTAATATGTTTTGTTTTGTCCTCTGTCTCCCCCTTCTCGACTGTGAGCCCACTGTTGAGTAGGGACCGTCTCTATATGTTGCCAACTTGTACTTCCCAAGTGCTTAGTACAGTGCTCTGAACACAATAAGTGCTCAATAAATACGATTGATTGATTGATAGAAGACTGCACCTGGCACATAGTGTTTAACAAATACCACTATTATTGTTATTATTATCATTACCTCAGGGATCAGGCCCTGGGACAAATCAGAATCAGTCCATTTAGGGCCCCCCAATATAAAACCTCACAGCTCACCTGTCCCTAGTGGTTACCTCCGCTTCGGGCCCCCCTCTAGTTTCACCCAGGCATAATAATGTTGGTATTTGTTAAGCACTTACTATGTGCCAAGCACTGTTCTAAGCGCTGGTGGTGGTGGTGGGGGATACAAGGTAATCAAGGCTGTCCCATGTGGGGCTCAGAGTCTTCATCCTCATTTTACAGATGAGGGAACTGAGGCCCAGAGAAGTGAAGTGACTTGCCCAAAGTCACACAGCTGACAAGTGGCGGAGCTGGGATTAGAACTCATGACCTCTGACTCCCAAGCCCGGGCTCTTTCCACTTAGCCACGCTGCTTCTCGTGTGCGCTAAAGGAAGCCCCTTGTGAGGGGACCATCCTTGTTCTCTCTGAGAAGACCTGGAAGGAGAAGGGGGCTGGGCCCAAGCTGAGCAGAGAGCGTGGAGTCTAGCGTTCATTAGGTCACTGCAATTTATCCCAGTTCTGGCATAAGAGATGTTCAGCCAGTCTGAAAATGAAGTTCCTTTTTCTTTTTTATTCGGATAACTGAGAGTTTGATGCGTGATAGTTTCTCCACATGAATTCCCCTTTTTCCAGTCTCTCATGTGGCAAATCCTAAAACAAAAAGAAACAGCTTGGCCTAGTGGAAAGAGCCCGGGCTTGGGAGCCGTGTCTTGTCTTATGCTGTAGAGTCATCTCCAACCCATAGCGACACCATGGACACATAATAATAATAATAATAATAATAATAATAATAATAATAATAATAATAATAATAATAATAATAGCATTTGTTAAGCGCTTACTATGTGCAAAGCACTGTTCTAAGCGCTGGATACATCATCAATCGTATTTATTGAGCGCTTACTATGTGCAGAGCACTGTACTACATCTCTCGCAGAACACCCCACCTCCACCTGCAGTTCTGATAGTGTATCAGAAGACCTGAATTTTAGTCCCGGTACTGCCACTTGTCTGCTGTGTTACCTTGGGCAAATCACTTAACTTCTCTGCTTCAGTTATTATTATTATTATCAAGTGCTGTCGAGTCATTTCCAATTCGTAGTGACTCTGTGGATATATTTTCTCCAGAACGTCCTTTCGTCTGCCATAATCCATAATCTTGCTAATTGCTCTTCCATTATCGTTGCTGTGGTCTCTATACATCCAGATGCTGGTCTGCCTCTTCCATGTTTTCCCATGACTTTTCCCTGGAGTTTTTCTAGCATTAGTGTCTTCTCCAGAGAATTAGTCCTCCTGATTGTGTGTCCAAAATATGCTAATCTAAGTCTAGTCATGTGGCTTAATTTGCTCCAAAATCCATTTGTTTGTGTTTCAGACAGTCCATGGTATTCACAAAAGCCTTCTCCAACACCGCATTTCAAAAGAATCGATGCTCTTTCTATCCCGTAATTTCACCGTCCAGCTTTCGGATCTATACCTTGTCACTGGAAACACTGTAGAATTGACGATTTGTATTTTTCTGGCAATTGTTTCATCAGCCCATTTTGTTGCCAACTTGTACTTCCCAAGCGCTTAGTACAGTGCTCTGCTCACAGTAAGCGCTCAATAAATACGATTGCTTGATTGATTAATTGATTGATTGACTTTTTCCAGGCTCTTCATAGCAGGTCTTCCTAACCTTAATCTTCGGTGTAATCTTCTGTACCTTAAATATCTCACAAACCTGTAATCTTGACAACATCCTCAACGCACCTTTCATTCAAAATGCATTTTCAGTCTGTAATCAGCCAATCAATCATATTTATTGAGTGCTTATTGTGTGCAGAGCACTGTCCTAAGAGCTTGGGAGAGTACAATATAACAGAGTTGTTAGATACGTCCCCTGCCCACAGTGAGCTTACAATCAATCAATTGTATTTATTGAGCACTTACTGTGTGCAGAGCACTGTACTAAGAGCTTGAGAAGTACAAGTTGGCAAGTTACTTACAGTAACTTACAAGTTACTTACAGTAACCAAATCCTGTTGGTAGAGAAGTAGTGTGGCTTAGTGGAAAGAGCCCGAGTTTGGGAGTCAGAGGAAGTGGATTCTAATCCTGAATCCGCCACTTGTCCGCTGTGGGACCTTGGGCAAGCCACTTAATTTCTCTGTGCCTCAGTTACCTCATCTGTAAAATGGGAATTAAGACTGTGAGCCCCACCTGGGACGATCTGATTACCTTTTATCTACCCCAAAGCTTAGAAAAGTGCTTGATACATAGTAAGCACTTAACAAATGCCATAATTACCATTGTTATTCTACATTCACAACATCTCTAGAATTTTCCCTTTCCTTTCCATGCAAATTGCTGATCCCAGCATGCCTGAATCAGCCTCCTTTGCAGACCTCCCTGCCTCCTGAAAATCCCTTCTCCAGTCTTATTTAAACTCTGCTTCCTGGATTTTTTTTTTTTTTAAAGAAAACAACAGTCCACCACTCCCCACTCCTCAAAAGCTTCCAATGGTTACCCATCCACTTCTGCATTAAGCAGAAACTCCTTACCATCGGCGTTAAGGTCCTCTCCTTCCTACTTTACCTTGCTGAGCTCCTCTGCCCTCCAGCCCACACTCTTTTTGCTCCTCTAACAACTTATTCATTGTGCTTCCTTTCCCATTTCCTCCATCTGGCCTGCAATTCACTCCACCTCTGTATCCATCGGATTACCGCTCTTTCCATGTTCAAAGTCCTACTGAAATCACATCTCCATGGAGTCTTCCCTGACTAAACCCTCATTTCCCCTATTTCACTCTCTGCTCTGCATAGCCAATGCACTTGGGTGTGTACTCCTTAGACATTTTGGTATCCACCCTATCTTGGCACCACAGAACTTCTGTACGTATTCTTATACTCTGCCATGCCTCCTTTTTGTTATTTATTTTATTGTCTCTCTCCCTTTTTAGTCTGTAAGTTCTCTGTGGGCAGAAATCATGTATACCAACTCTATTGTATTGTACTCTCCCAAGTGCTTAGAACAGTGCTCTGCTCATAGTAAGTACTTAATAAATGCCATTGATAAATTTATTAACAACCCCTAATTACTAGAATGGAGAAGCAGAAAGAACTTAAAGTTAAGACATTAGACCAAAAAAATTAGCTAAACCTGACTTTTAACATATCAAGTGTGATATTATGTATTTTTCTGAAGGAGGAGGAAAACCATGCATAGGCAGATTGGAAAATCTTTTTCTAAGCTTTGTCTGTAGAATATGAAAAATTGAAGAGCACGTCATTTACTCTTTTAAAGCTTCCCTTGAAACTACAGGGCAGAGAGAAGCATTTTCTTAAGGATTGGTTTCTAGACACACTTACATTTATCGCTAAATAATGGAGATTTCTTCCTTCTGGGTCATTCTTTCTTTTCCCAAACCAATCTTCTCTTCTAAAATGCCATTCTTTTACCAGTCCAGAACTGTGTATTTGAGTCCTGCCAGGCCAGACTCAGCCCTAAGGTTGTCTGGTTTCTGAGCCCATGGAACACGTGTTCAGAGGGCAAAAAGTCAAAAACCCAATCGACTGGATTTCGATGTTCATTCAGTCGTATTTATTGAGTGCTTCCTGTGTGCAGAGCACTGTACTAAGCGCTTAAGAAGAGGTTCTTTTTTGCTGCTTCCAGTTTTGGTCAAGAACAGCTGTGGGCAACTCAGAGAAACCATAATGGCAACCTGTGGGCAGGGAATGTGTCTGTTTATTGTTGTATTGTACTATCCCAAGCACTAAGTACAGCGCTCTGCACACGGTAAGTGCTCAATAAATACGACTGAAGGATTGAATGAAAGAACTTATGTGGTAGCACTGATGCATAAGACACTTTGACCTGAACTCTCTGTCAGTGTGGATCCAACCCAGATCATTTCCAAGCACTTAGTACAGAGCTCTGCACACAGTAAGCGCTCTATAAATACCATTGAATGAATTGAATGAATAATAATAATAATGGCACTTGTTAAGCGCTTACTTTGTGCAAAACACTGTTCTAAGCGCTGGGGGGGGATACAGGGCGATCAGTTTGTCAATCAATCAATCAATCAATCGTATTTATTGTCCCACGTGGTGCTCACAGTCTTAATCCCCATTTTACAGATGAGGGAACTGAGGCTCCGAGAATTTAAGTGACTTGCCCAAGGTCACACAGCAGACATGTGGTGGAGCCGGGATTCGAACCCATGACCTCTGACTCCAAAGCCCATGCTGTTTCCACTGAGCCATGCTGATGCTATAACCTGGAACCTCATTCATTCATTTATCGAATTGCATTTATTAAGCACTTACTGTGTGCAGAGCACTATACTAAGTGCTTACAGGCTGGGTTCAGAGAGGGGAGGGATTGGTTTGAAGTGTTTAGTCTACTGCCCGAGTACTGCTTGTGGAGACTCAACGGTCAATCAATAAGTGGTGTTTAGTGTACGCTGCACTGTACTGAGCTCTTGGGAGAGATCAGCTGTGTGACTTTGGGCCTCAGTTACCTCATCTGTAAAATGGGGATAAAGACTGTGAGCCCACCGTGGGACAACCTGATTACCTTGTATCCTCCCCAGCACTTAGAACCGTGCTTTGCACATAGTAAATGCTTAATAAAATGTTATTATTATTATTATTACAATAGATTTGGTTGACATGTTACCAGCCCACAAGGAGCTCGCAGTCTGGAGGGGTAGACAGACATAGATATAAATAAATAAATTAGATCTTTTTAAGAGGGAGTGGAGCCAAAGAAGCTTGAGTGGCATTGACGAAGTTGGGATGGGCTTCAGGGGGCCGTTTTCCAACCTACTCTAGGGTCAGAAGTAGGACCTGAGAAACTAAAGTCCCTGGAGAGAGAAGAGGGAGCGATGGGTGGGAAATTGAGAAGCAGCATAGCTTAGTGGAAGGATCATGGACCTAGGAATCGGAGGACCTAGGTTCTCATCCTGACTCCGCTGCTCCTCTCCTCTCTGACCTTGGGCTAGTCACTTAAATTGTTCTGTGACTCAGTTACCTCATCTGTAAAATGGGGGTGAAGACTGTGAGCCCTATATGGAACAGGTGTCCAACCCAATTAGCTTATATCTACCCCAGCACTCTGTGGAGGAGCTGGCATGTAGTAAGCATTTGACAGATACCATGAAAAAAAAAATAATGGTATTTGTTAAGTGCTTACTATGTGCAAAGCACTGTTCTAAGCCCTGGGGAGGTTACAAGGTGATCAGATTGTCCCACAGGGGGCTCACAGTTTTTATCTCCATTTTACAGATGAGGTAACTGAGGCACAGAGAAGTGAAGTGACTTGCCCAAAGTCACACAGCTGACAGGTGGCGGAGCTGAGATTTGAACCCATGACCTCTGACTCCAAAGCCCGGGCTCTTTCCACTGAGCCACGGGTAAAATATAGATTGAGAGGAAAATGAATGAAAATAAGTGGCTTGAGAGAGAAGATGGATAACAGAATGAAGAGAAAGAAGGGGAAAGGCATCCCTGAAAGGGAATGAGGAAGAGGATAACAAAATAATACCATGAAAAATATAGATTGAGAGGAAAATGAATGAAAATAAGTGGATTGAGAGAGAAGGTGGATAACAGAATGAAGAGAAAGAAGGGGAAAGGCATCCCCAAAAGGGAATGAGGAGGAAGATAATGAAATAACTGGTGTTTAAGTTCTACTATGCACCAAGTTCTGTGATAAGTATGATATAATTAGGTCAGACTCAGTCCTTGTCCCACTTGGGGCTTACAGTAATAGAAGGGAGAACAGGTATTTAATTCTCAATTTACAGGTGAGGAAACAGAGGTGTAGCGACGATAAGTGATGTGTCCAAGGTCACACAGCAGACAAGAGCCTGGGTCCCTGACTCCAAGGCCTGTGTTCTTTCCACTAGGCCATGTTCCTTCTGAGGCAAAGGAGGAAAAGGACAGGGAGAAACCTTAAAAAAGACTTGGAAAGATTAGAATAACAAGGAGTCGGGGAATGAGGGGAAGAAAACTGAACTGAGGAGGACTGAAAAGTGTGCAACTGAAGGCAGAGGGCTGAGGCAGATGGAAATGGAGAATTGCTAAAATCCCAGGATTAAGTCACAAGGGAACAAAAGTCATGACTTTACATATTATTTCTCCAAGAACTTCAAAGTGCTTTGTAGACACCCTCTTGCTTTTCAGGGCATCCTGGTCAGGTTGGGAAGGTTCTGTTTTTCTGCTGAAGATGCAGAACTGCTTAAAGAGAAGGTGAAGTGCTTTGCCCAAGGGTAACCGTCAGCAATCAGTGGCAGAATCCAGGTCTCTAGACTTCAAGTCCAGGTCATTATGAAATATGGAATCTGTGAAATTGGGGAAGGGTTGAATAGTGTACTATATCACCACAGTAGCGAGTATGAAGATAGACAAACACACTCTGGAATGCTGCCATGGTTTGTGGTTGAAAGTTCTTGCATTACCTGCCTCGTCTTTCCATGATCAAGTGCTTTCTCATTCTCTGCCAGAAATTTGCTAAGGGGAAAGACTGACTTGATAAGCAAATAACAGGCTAGAGAAAAGCAGAGATGATCATCTTTCCAACTAAAGTTTCATCTGTAATGTAAGAAGAACTGGTCTGCAGTTGTTCTGAGTGTTCTCTTTCATTTACTGAGCAGGGTCTCTAAAGTTTCTTTGTAACCCTGGAGTCATACCCTTAAGAAACCTAAAGCAAAATGACTCTGCAAGTCATATTAACAACGTTTTCCATTTGCCAACGTATTTATTTACAGCTTTTCAGTGTGTTAGTTTCTCTGAGATTGTCGACCTTCACAACTAAGACTGAATTTTCTTTTTATTTCTGTATATTCTCATGGGGTGAAGCAGGAGAAACTTTATGAAGGAAAACGGTCCACGTTAAAAGAAGTCTCAATCAATCATATTTACTTAGCACTTACTGTGTGCAGAGCATTGTACTAAGCACTTAGGAGAGTACAGTATAACAGAGTTGGGAGACGCGATCCCTGCCTACAATGGGCTTTCAGTCTAGAAGAGGAGACAGACATTAATATAAATAAAGTCTCTTTTAAGTTAATTATCATGTCTCTACCATTTGTTCTTTTATGGATTGTCTTTCATCGTTGTCTAATGCTCTTTTTTTCCAGATCTAGAAACAGATGGTGATTTAAACAGTGATGATTATGAATATGAAGATGAAGCCAAACTTGTCATATTTCCAGATCACTATGAAATTGCCTTGCCAAATATAGAGGAATTACCTGCCCTGGTCAGTGTGTGTGTGCTGTGGCTAGATAGATGCACATGACTGTTACGTTTGAAATTCATTTTTTGAAAGATGAGTTACAGGATTATATGTATGTATGCAAAGCCTTGTGCCCTAGTAGATGAAACCTGGGCCTGGGAGTAGAAGGATGTTGGTTCTACTCCCGACCCTGCGGCTTGCCTGCTGGGTGACCTTGGGCAAGTCACATAACTTTTCTGGACCTCAGTTTCCTCCTCTGTCAAATGGGGATTCGTTGTCTGTTCTCCCTTCTACTTAGACTTGATTGTCTTGTATCTACCCTTGCACTTAGCATCAATCCATCAGTCAGTGCATTTATTGAGGACTTACTTTCATTTAATTCATTCATTCATTCAGTCGTATTTATTGAGCACTTACTGTGTGCAGAGCACTGTACTAAGCGCTTGGGAAGTACAAGTTGGCAACATATAGAGACGGTCCCTACCCAACAGTGGGCTCACAGTCTAGAAGGGGGAGACAGAGAACAAAACAAAACATATTAACAAAATAAAATAGGTAGAATAAATATGTACAAGTAAAATAAATAGAGTAATATCATAATTGAGAAGCAGCGTGGCTCAGTGGAAAGAGCACAGGCTTTGGAGCCAGAGGTGGTGGGTTCAAATCCTGACTCCGCCAATTGTCGCCTGTGTGCCCTTGGGCAAGTCACTTCACTTCTCTGGGCCTCAGTTACCTCATCTGTAAAATGGGGATTAAGTCTGTGAGCCCGCCGTGGGGCAACTTGATCACCTTGTAACCTCCCCAGTGCTTAGAACAGTGCTTTGCACATAGTAAATGCTTAACAAATGCCATTATTACTATTATATTTATTGAGTGCTTACTGTGTGCAGAGCACTGTAGGAAGTACTTGGGAAAGTGCAATATGAAACGGTTGGTAGACACTATCCCTGCCTAAAAGAAGCTTACATTCTACAGCAATTTATATTAAAATAAATTACAAATAGGAAAGATAGTAAATCATAGGATGCTTACAGAAATGCCGTGGGGCCGGGGTGAATATCAAAATGTTCAAGGTGTACACAGCTAAGCGCATAGTCGATGCAGAGGGGAAGGCGAATAGGAGAAATGAGGGTTTAGTCAAGGAAGGTCTCTTGGAGGAGATGATTTTAGGAGGGATTTGAAGATGGGGAGAGGGATGGATTGTCAAATGTGAAGGGGGAGAGAGCTCCAGGCCCAAGAGAGGATGTGGGCAAATAGTAGAGGGTGAGATAGTTGAGGTCAAAGTACAGAGAGTAAGCTTGGGAAGTGGAGTGCGTGCACTGGGTTGTGGTAGGAGTTCTACAGGGTTAGGTAGGAGGGAAACAGCTCTTTGAGCCCTAAAAGCTGATTGTAGTGCGTTTCTGTTTGATTCAGTGGTGGATGGGTGGATGGGAGTGGAGACCTATGGGCTGAATGGGTTTTCAGAAAAATGATCTGGGCAGCAGAGTGAAGTGTGGATGGAGAGACAGGAGGCAGGGAGGTCAGTGTGGAGGTTGACTTAGTAGTCAGTTGCGGTTATTACAGTGCTTGGCATGTAGAAAGCGCTTAACCATCACCGCAGTTATTATTATTATGAGATAAATGACTTTTCCACACAGAGCTTGAGTGATTCTTAAACCTCTAAGCAAACAGATTGCCTTTGCCCGTAGCTAGCCCCATGAGAGTCCCGACTTTGTGAGCTCTGGGTTTTCGGGGGAAGGTCCAGGATCATTAACTGGGTAGCTATTGGTGAAAGTAACTAAAGCCCACAGTTTGGGGAATATGAACTGAAGTTGAATCTAGTTTTATATATTTCTAGGGCTTTCTGGCTTTCCCTTTCCTCTCCTTTTTCTCCTCGTGTGGATAGAAAGTTTATTTAAATTGTATGTATTGCATTTGTTGAATGGGTTTCTTTGCAAAGCATGTACTATGTTTTGGAGAAAGGTGTAAAGATACAATTTAAGAGCTGGAAGAAATATGGGGAGGCAAAGAGGTGGCAGATTGATATGGTTTTTAAAAAGTAAAATTCCTAGCCTAGACCAAAATTCTGAACAGCTTTCATTGGGTAACTTCAAACCCCATGTCAGAAGGGCAAATTGGTGCCTCAGGTGTTTTTTAGAAGCAGCATGGCCTAGTGGATAGAGCACAGGCCCGAGAGTCAGAAGGACATGGGTTCTAATTCCACCTCTGCCACTTGTCTGCTGTGTGACCTTGGGCAAGCCACTTCACTTCTCTGTGCCTCAGTTACCTCATCTGTAAAATGGGGATTAAGGCTGTGAGCCCGATGTGGGCCAGGGACCGTGTCCAACCCGATTTGCTTATATCCCCCCCGCCCCCCCAGCGCTTAGTACAGTGCCTGGAATGTAGTAAGTTTTTAATACGTACCACAATTATTATTATTATTTATGTCATTCCTTTGTATGCATCCAGTTTATACCATGGATCTTACATTCTTGTAGAACCCCATTTTAAGCAAAACTCCTGTTGTAATGCTCACTCTGTTGGATGCCCTGTGCAAATGTTTCTTCCAACACCGTATGCCAAATTCAGGCATATGTGCATTGCCAGAAGAATATTCCCCAATTCTGCCTTCATAGTGAAAGCACACATTCTAGTACAGCTGAAAACTGTGTAATTTTGAGTGTGAAATTACGATTTTAATGCAAAAAATATACCCAGGAAGAGATCATCAAATAGTTTCCAAGTAAGCGCTTGTTAAGGAGTATTCAGGAAGACAGTCATTCAGGCCTTATAGAATGTCTGGGTTTCTTAAATTCTTACTGAGATTATGCTAACCATCTGAAGCATTTTTTCCATCATGCTTTTTTTAAATTCTTATATGCTATTTTCCAGTAGTTGCTGCATACTTGTATAGTATTTTTAAGCCTTTATACCTATGTTTTAGGCACTGCACTAAGTGTTGACATAGATGCAAGCTAATAATATTGGACACAGTTCATGTCCCACAGGGGCTCATAGCACAGTCTTAATCCCCATGTAATACGTGAAATAACTGAGACACATAAGAGTTAAGTGATTTGCCCAAGGTCACTCAGCAGACAAGTAGTGGATCCTGGATTAGAACTCGGGTCCTCTTACTCTCGGCCTCAGGCACTGCTTTTTCCACTTGGCCATGCTGCTTCCCATAAGAGAAGCAGTAATTTCTTATGGGGAGGACAGTAATCTCCACTTTACCATTTTAGAAATGAATGTTTAAGATATTTTTTTCTTTTAAGAGCACTTTTTCCAATAACACTCAGGTATGAATTTACTGGGGAGCTGATTTTAGAACTAAAGGAATCTCCCATTAGGAATCATCATCAATTGTATTTATTGAGCACTTACTATGTGCAGAGCATTGTACTAAGCGCTTGAATCACAAAGTTGGACTTGTGCTTACTTGTAAACTATTTGATGATCTCTTCCTGGGTATATTTCTTGCATTAAAATCGTAATTTCATACTCAAAATTACGCAGTTTTCAGCTGTACTAAAATGTGTGCTTTCACTGTGAAGGCAGAATTGGGGAATATTCTTCTGGCAACTAGAAAATTTACTTTTGGAGATGGCTTAGCTTCAAGCAACCTCCTACTTCGTAGATTAAAAACTTTAGACTAACTCAATAAAATCAGATCAATTATTTTTCCTCTGTAGATGCTGAGGAGCTGAGGAGCTAAACTCTATTTCTACGTGTTTAGTACGGTGCTCTCAATACATACCATTGATTGATTTAATCTGGGGCAGCTGGTCAGCTCAGTCAACAATAATAATAATAATAATAATAATAATAATAATTATGGTATTTGTTAAGTATTCACTATGTGTCAGGCACTGTACTAAGCACTGGGGTGGTTACAAACAAATTGGGTTGGCCACAGTTCCTGTCCCACATGGGGCTCACAGTCTCAATCTCCATTTTACAGATGAGGTGACTGGGGCCCAGAGAAGTGAAATAATAATAATAATGATAATAATGATGGCATTTATTAAGCACTTACTATGTGCAAAGCCCTGTTCGTAGCGCTGTGGAGGCTACAGAGTGATCAGGTTGTCCCACAGAGGGCTCACAGTCAATCCCCATTTTACAGATGAGGTAAGTGAGGCCCAGAGAAGTTGTGACTTGCCCAAAGTCACACAACTGACAATTGGCGGAGCCGGGATTTGAACCCATGACCACCGACTCCAAAGCCCCTGCTCTTTCCACTGAGCCACACTGCTTCTCTAATGACTTACCCAAGGTCACACAGCAGACAAGTAGCCTAGGCTGGATTAGAACCCATGACCTTCCAACTCCCAGGCCCATCCTCTACCAGCAATCACTCAATACCATTGATTGAGGTCTAACTGTGTGCAGAGCACTATACGTAGTGTTTAGAAGACTGTAGGTAGATACAACCCCTGCCCACAAGAAGCTTAGAGTCTTAGCTTAAGACTAAGCTAAGTCGTAGCGCAAGTGAGAGAAGAGGAAGGAGATGGAAGAGAGGAGTGAGAGAGAATTCCTTGGTCCTGATCCATGACTAGAGAAGTCCCACCCAGCTTGATCCTGCCAACATGCCTCTCAGATCATATAGTCCAAGGAATGGGCAGGATTTAGGAGGAAATTAGCAGGATGAGTAGTGGAATATTCTCTGGACTCTTGTATGGCAGTCATCGAGTCAGCCCCTCCAACAGCTTAGAAATGCAGTAAGTTAGTCGCGGGTGCTGTAGAGGCCACCTGCTGCAGGGAAACACCAGGGTGGACGGGGACGTGGAGGAGAAAATCCGGCGACTCACTGGGTTTTGCTGATTCGAAGACAAATAGATGAGAAACGTTAGGATTACATTTCCTGAGGATACACATGTAGAAGCAGCGTGGCTTAGTGGATAGAGAATGCGCCTGGGAGTCGGAAGGATCTGGCCCTGCCACTTGTCTGCTCTGTGTCCTTGGGCAAGTCATTTAACTTCTCTGGGCCTCAGTAACCTCATCTGTAAAATGGGGATTAATAATAATAATAATAATAATAATAATAATAGCTGTACTTGTTAAGTGCTTACTTATTATTTGCCAGGCTCAAGATACAAGAAAATCGGGTTGGACACAGTCCCTGTCCCACTTGGGGCTCCCAGTCTCCAGAGTCTTTGATGGAGACTGCGGTCTCCAAGTGGGACAGGGACTGTGTCCAACCTGATCATCATCATCATCATCAATCGTATTTATTGAGCGCTTACTATGTGCAGAGCAGTGTACTAAGCGCTTGGGAAGTACAAATTGGCAACATATAGAGACAGTCCCTACCCAACAGTGGGCTCACAGTCTAAAAGAGATCCAGGCAGCAGAGCTAGACAGAGAAGGGGGACAGAACCAGACAGAGAAGGGGTGATAGGACCAGATAGAGGAGAGATAGGACATTACAAAGAAGGCCAGTAGAACTAGAGGGAACAGGGGGGATAGGTCCATACAGAACTGGTCAACTTTATATCTACCCCAGTGCTTAGAACAGTGCTTGGCACATAGTAGGCCCTTAAAAAATACCATTATTATTATTATATTAGTTTTATACCAAAGTGTTGGAGACTACTTAGGCTCTAGGCTTTGCCAAACCCCTACAATACAAAATAAATATCTCCCAGGGCCAAGATCTCCCTACTTGAGCAGTTGGGATGATTAGTCAATCTGTGGCACTTAATAATAATAATAATAATAATAATAATAATAATAATGGCATTTCTTAAGTGCTTAGTATGTGCAAAGCACTGTTCTAAGCTCTGGGGAGGTTACAAGGTGATCAGGTTGTCTCACGGGTGGCTCACAGTCTTAATCCCCATGAGAGAACTGAGGCACAGAGAAGTTAAGTGACATGCCCAAAGTCACACAGCTGACAAGTGGCGGAGCTGGGGCTTGAACCCACGACCCCTGATTCCAAAGCCCATGCTCTTTCCACTGAGCCACTGCTTCTCTAATGAGTGCTTACTTTGTGCAGAGCACTGCAAGACGGGCTTGGGAAAGCAGAATCAACAGAGCTAGTAGACACATTTCCTTCCTACCAGGAGCTTAAAGCCTTCAGAGGGATCAGACATTAAAATAAATTATGGAAAGGGAATATGTCAGAGCGTAAGGATATGTACATAAAGTGCTGTGGGAATGAGGGTGAGGTGAATGTCAGTGCTTAAGAGTTATGGATCTGAAAGCACAGTGTCATCAAGGAGAGGACAAACAGAAGAAATGAGGGCTTAATTAGGAAAGGCCCCTTGGAGGATGTATGCTTTTAGGAGGGCTTTGACAGTGGGGAGAGTGGGGGCCTGTTGGATATCAAGGGGGAGGGAGTTCCAGACGAGAGGGAGGATGTGGGTAAGGGGTCAGTGGTGCGATAGGCAAAATTGAGGTAGAGATTATTTTGGTGTTAGAGGAGCAAAACATGCCAGTTGGGTTGTAGTAGGAGAGCAGCAAAGTAAGAAGACTGATTGAAGGCCTTAAAGCCAAAGGTGAGAAGTTCTTGTTTGAAGCAGAGGTGGATGGGCAATCACTGGAGGTGTTTGAGGATTAGGAAGATGTGAATTGAACAGATTCAAAAAGTAATATGAGCAGTAGAGAGAAGTGTGGACTGGAGAAGGCAGGAGAAGAGTCAGGGAGGTCAGCAGAGATCATCATCATCATCAATCGTATTTATTGAGCACTTACTGTGTGCAGAGCACTGTACTAAGCGCTTGGGAAGTACAAAATTGGCAACATATAGAGACAGTCCCTACCCAACAGTGGGCTCACAGTCTAAAAAGGGGAGACAGAGAACAAAACCGAACGTAATAACAAAATAAAATAAATAGAATAGATATGTACAAGTAAAATAAATAAATAAGTAGAGTAATAAATATGTACAAACATATATACATATATGCAGGTGCTATGGGGAAGGGAAGGAGGTAAAATGGGGGGATAGAGGGGGGACGAGGAGGAGAGGAAGGAAGGGGCTCAGTCTGGGAAGGCCTCCTGGAGGAGGTGAGCTCTCAGTAGGGCCTTGAAGGGAAGTAGGGCCTTGAAGGGATGCAGAGATGCAGTTAGTCAAAGGGGTTTCGATAATTGCTTGCATCATTGTGGTAACAGTTTGGTGAGAAAGAGCATTTTAACGATGTTGTGAAGGTAGAACTGACAAAATCTGGTATCGGATTTGATATGTAGTTTGAATGAGAGCGATGAGTGGAGGACGACACCAAGGTTATGGGCTTGTGAGACAGGAAGGACGGTGGTGCCATCTACAGTGATGGGAAAGTTTGGGAGAGGTTAGGGTTTGGGTGGGAAGATAAGGAGTTCCCAAGTTAAGTTTAGAGTGTCAGTGAGATGTCCAAGTAGAGATGTCCTGAAGGCAGGAGGAAATGAGGACTGGAGAGAAAGTGAGGGGTCAGGGCTGGAGAGATAAATTTGGGAATCATCCATGTGGAGATAAAAGTTGAAGCCACGGGAATGAATGTGTTCTCCAAGGGAGTGGGTGTAGATGGAGAAAGAAGGTACCCAGAATGGATTTGAGGAGTGGGAGGCCGAAAAAGAGCAGGTGAAAGAGACTTAAAGGAACAGCCAGGGATATGGGAGGAGAATCAAGAGGAGTCACTGTCGGTTAGATGGTGTTTTCGGGAGACGGGGGTGGTCCACAGTGACTGAGACAGTTGGCGAGACTGGGGAGGATTAGGATTTACAATAATAATAATAGTGATGGCATTTATTAAGCGCTTACTATGTGCAAAGCACTGTTCTAAGTGCTGGGGAGGTTACAAGGTGATCAGGTTGTCCCATGGGGGGCTCACAGTCTCAATCCCCATTTTACAGATGAGGTAACTGAGGCCCAGAGAAGTTGACTTGCCCAAAGTCACCCAGCTGGCAATGGTGTGGAAAGTAGCATGACATTCCTTAAAAATGTTTCATTAGGTGGGTCCTTAATGGTCGATATTGTGCCTTAATGGTTTAAAAAATGCCTAAAATATTGTGGCCAGTCAGGAAATGATGATGACAGAATTCCTGGCGATGAACTTCTCCAGTCTAATGGCGTTCTGAGGGCTCTGCCTCAGTCTTCAGCATTGAAGGGGCCCAGGGTGGGGTGGGAGTGCCTGCTGAGCTGCTCACCGTAGGCTCCTTGGGGTTCCAACACCCTGAGAAGGATGTTATTCTGGGTCAACCAGGGTCAAGAAGACATGGCTAGAGTAGTAATAATGGTGGCATTTGTTGAGCAATTACTGTGTCAAGCTCTGTACTAAACGCTAAGGTTTTGACAAGAGAATCAGATGGGACACAGTCCCTTTCCCTCGTGGGGTTTACAGTAGAGAAGCAGTGTAGCCTAGTGCAGGCCTGAGAGTTAGAAGGACCTGGGTTCTAAAACCGGTTCTGCCACTTGTCAGCTGTGTGACTTTGGGCAACTCACTTCACTTCTCTGTGCTTCAGTCACCTCATCTGTAAAATGGGGATTAAGACTGTGAGCCTTACATGGGATGGGGTCTGGATCCAACCTGATTAACTTGTATCTTCCCCAGTGCTTAGTACAGTGCCTGGGACATAGTAAGTGCTTAACCAACCAAAAAGTAAGAGGGGATTGAGATATTGATTCCCCATTTTGCAGATGAGGAAGCAGCGTGGCTCAGTGGAAAGAGCCCGGGCTTTGAAGTCAGAGGTCATGGGTTCAAATCCCGGCTCCACCGCTTGTCAGCTGTGTGACTTTGGACAAGTCACTTGACTTCTCTGTGCCTCAGTTCCCTCATCTGTAAAATGGGGATGAAGACTGTGAGCCCCCCGTGGGACAACCTGATCACCTTGTAACCTCCCCAGCGCTTAGAACAGTGCTTTGCACATAGTAAGTGCTTAACTAATGCCATTATTATTAGTAGTAGTATTATTAAGTGACTTGCCCAAGGTCACACAGCAGGCACGTGGCAGAGCAGGGATTAGGACTCCCAGGCCTGTGCTTTCCCCACTAGATGATGTTGTTTCACGTGCTTCTGGCTACGTCACAGAGTAGAGAATTTAGTAATTTACTCGGCTCTGAGAAGTGGAACTATGACTTACCTCCGTTGGAATGAAAACACATCATCAGCTCATTAAAGCTTAGGGTTTTCCTTCACTCGTTCAGCTGTTGTTGTTGTCCGATGTTCATAAGGTACCAGTCTTCATGCCAAATAGTTAGATGTGTGAAATCTGGTCTTGGGTTTAGGCTTCTGTCCTGAGAGACATAGTTAGTCTCCTAATATTGAAGCTGCGCCCACCTTAACATGGCTCTGCCCAGTGGGACGTGTAAGGAGAATGAGTGAAAGCAGGGTAATAATGATGATAATAATAATTATGGTATTTTTTAAGAATTTATTATACGCCAAGCACTGTACTAAGTGCTGGGGTAGCTACAAGATAATCATATCCAACATGGGGCTCACAGTCTAAGTAAGAACAGGTACTGAATCCCCATTTTGCAGATGAAGGAACTGGGGCACTGAGGATTGAAGTGACTTGCCCAAGGTCACACAGCAGTCAAGTGACGTATCCAGGATTTCAACCCAGGTCCTCTGATTCCCAGTCCCATGCTCTTTCCACCAGGGCACGCAGCTTCTGCAAACCAAACCGTGGTTGTATTGAGGGCTGACACTGGGAAACTGAAAACAAGGAGGGCAGAGGAAATGTTTTAACACAGTTAAAACACAGCATGTCAGACGATGCTTATAGCTGAAAACTGGGAGTCAGTTGATAAGGATAAACCAGTGTGGTGTATTGATATCAAGAAAAAATGGCTCTTTTCTCACAAAAGCTTCATAAAGAATGAAAGACAGGAACCAGCATGGCTTAGTGGAAAAAGCACGCGTCTGGGAGTGGCTTTGCCACTTGGCTGCTCTGTGCATCTCAGCCAAGCCACTTTTAACTTCTCTGTGCTTCAGTTATCTCATCTGTTAAATGGGAATTAAGACTGTGAGCCCCAAGTGGGACAGGGACCATGTCCAACCCGATTAGCTTGTATCTACCCCAGGGCTTAGTACAGTGCCTGGGACATAGTAAGCACTTAACAGATACCATTAAACAAAAAAAGAAAAGAGAGAAAAGGGTGGCAAGTGGCCTTTCTTTACCCCCATTGTGACCAGTGCCCTGGATCCCTCTTTGGCCTTTTCAGTTACACATGCATTTGTTGGTGAATTTTATCATCAGTGGCATCTTTGAAAAGCTAATGATAAAGGATAAGGAACACAGGAAGAAAGGAAGAAAAATAATCAGTATATCCTGCAACATGCTGATAAAGTGAGGGGTGGCTTTAGGATTCCTATATTTGTTATGGCCTTGTAGTCATGGAAACCTCTTTGAACTAAGTGTTTAGCCACTTGCCCATATTCTCCTTCTTCTTCCACCTGCCATCTTACCAAATGAGGACTAGGGGATTTTGAAGGCATATGGCAGCATAGGGGAAATCTTGTGGCTGCTGTTGTACAGATAGAGTACACTTCCCAGTAGTGAAAATGCCCTTATCTTTTGTTGCAGAATCACCAAGCCTTGAAATGGTGATTCCATAGCTTGTAGTGGTTCATTTCCTATAAATCAGGGTTTTGGCCAAGAATGGTACATTTTTAATTCATTTTGTGACTTTCTCCCCGATCATCATCATCATCATCATCATCAATCGTATTTATTGAGCGCTTACTATGTGCAGAGCACTGTACTAAGCGCTTGGGAAGTACAAATTGGCAACATATAGAGACAGTCCCTACCCAACAATGGGCTCACAGTCTAACAGGGGGGAGACAGAGAACAAAACCAAACATACTAACAAAATAAAATAAATAGAATAGATATGTACAAATAAAATAAATAAATAAATAGAGTAATAAATATCATCATCATCATCATCAATCGTATTTATTGAGCGCTTACTATGTGCAGAGCACTGTACTAAGCGCTTGGGAAGTACAAATTGACAACATATAGAGACAGTCCCTACCCAATAGTGGGCTCACAGTCTAAAAGGGGGGAGACAGAGAACAAAACCAAACATACTAACAAAATAAAATAAATAGAATAGATATGTACAAATAAAATAAATAAATAAATAGAGTAATAAATATGTACAAACATATATACAGGTATATACTTTCTCCCCGATGTACTGCTACTCTCTGGCTAAACCACCACCCAGAAAAGTGTAGACGAAATCTCCCATCAAGTCAGTTGCATTTATTGAGCTCTTATTGTGTGCAGAGCACATGGGAGAGTACAGTATAACAGAGTCGGTATAACCCATTCACTGTGCACAGCGAGAGCCTCCCATGAAATTTTTGAAATGCTGATTTTCAAATTCCTGTGGATTTTCCATTTAGATAGGGTTAAATCGTTTCATTTCACTTTCTCAAAGTTAGAGCTGCCGTAACTCGTTGACACATCTACCCATACCATGTATCTGGGTTTATCTTCCAGGTAACTATTGCTTGTGATGCTGTTCTTAACTCCAAATCTCCGTACAGAAAGCAGGACCCAGATTCATGGGAAGAGGAACTGCAGGTTTCCAAACATGCTAATAACCTCATCCAGCTGGACACTGGCGTCAGGATTCCTCCAAGGTGAGAACCCGGCCGGAAAACAGATGCATTTGCTCCTTGGAAAGCTGGTAAAATAGATAATAATAATAATAATGGCATTTGCTAAGCCCTTACTATGTGCCAAGCACTGTTCTAAGCGCTGGGGTGGATACAAGGTGAGCAGGGTGTCCCACGGGGGGCTCACAGTCTTAATGCCCATTTTACAGTTGAGGTAACTGAGGCCCAGAGAAGTGAAGTGACTTGCCCAAAGTCACACAGCTGACAAGCGGCGGAGCCGGGATTAGAACCCATGACCTCTGACTCCCAAGCCCGGGCTCTTTCCGCTGAGCCACGCTGCTTCTCTGAGCCACACTGCTTCTCTATCACTGTCCAAACGTGAAGCGTCCATCCCCTCTCCACCATTTCGGTTTTTCCTCCTTTAATAATTGACATTTGAGTTTAGTTGTACAAGTGCTGTTTTATGCGTAGTAATCTCAAGTCTCCCCCTAGTTTTGAAAGCGCCTCCTTAGCTGGTGGCCTAGAAACTGTCACTTTCCATTTCCACTGGGGCCTTTTCTTGGGAGTCAGAAGGTCACGGGTTCTAATCCTGCCTCTGCCACTTGCCTGCTGTGTGACCATGGGAAAGTCACCGCACTTCCCTGGGCCTCAGTTCCCTCATCTATAAAACAGAGATTGAGATTGAGAGCCCAACATGGGACAGGGACTGTGTCCACCCCGATTTGCTTGTATCCACCCCAGCGCTTAGACCAGTGCCTGGCACATAGTAAGCTCTTAGCAAATACCATAATTGTTATTATTATTACTAGAAGGATGTGGGTTCTAGTCCCGGCTCTGCCAGTTGCTTGCTGTGTGCCCCATTTTTCTGCGCCTCAGTTTTCTCAACTGCAAAATGGGGATGCCTGTTCTCCCTCCTACTTAGATCGTGAGCCCCATGGGGAACAGAGACTGGGTCCAACCTAATTAACTTGTATACCGCAGCGTTTAGAACCGTGTTTGACACACAGTAAGAGCTTAACAGATACCACTGGGGAAGCAGTGTGGCTCAGTGGAAAGAGCCTGGGCTTTGGAGTCAGAGGTCAGAGGTTCAAATCCCGGCTCCGCCAATTGTCAGCTGTGTGACTTTGGGCAAGTCACTTAACTTCTCTGTGCCTCAGTTACCTCATCTGTAAAATGGGGATTAAGACTGTGAGCCCCCTGTGGGACAATCTGATCACCTTGTAACCTCCCCAGCGCTTAGAACAGTGCTTTGCACATAGTAAGTGCTTAATAAATGCCATTATTATTGTTATTATTACCATAAAAAACTCCCTTCTGAATAGTAGTCGTAGTAATAGGAGAAACAGCATGGCTTACTGGATAAAATACGGGCCTGGGAATCAGAAGGCCGTGGGTTCTAATTCCAGCTCCACCACTCATCCGCTGTGGACCTTGGGCGAGACACTTCACTTCTCTGGGCCTCAGTTCCCTCATCTGGAAAATGGGGATTGAGGCTCTGAGCCCCACGTGGGACAGGGACTGCGTCCAATCCGATGTACTTGTATCCACCCCAGTGCTTAGTACGGTGCCTGGCACATAGTTAAGCACTTAACAAATACCACAATAATATTTATTAAGCAATTACTGTGGGTAGAGGACTGTTCTAAGCACTGGGCAAGAATACCCAGGTGGGAATTAGATATGGTTCCTGGCTCTCCAAGAAGCTCACAATCTAAAAATATAAGTGGGGAGAGGTGACTGCGACAGACACTTAAGCAGCAATGGAATACTAATTAAAACAACAAGGACAAAGACAAGGACAGAAAACAAAATTAAAACAAAAACCAGTAGGGTTCCCTTGCTAAAGGAGTTAAAGTTCTGGCTCCTGGTGGCTCAGAATCCAAGGGATCTCTGCCTTTAATTCTTCCTATAAGCAGCGTGGCTCAGTGGAAAGAGCACGGGCTTTGGAGTCAGAGGTCATGGGTTCGAATTCTGACTCTGCCACATGTCTGCTGTGTGACCTTGGGCAAGGCTCTTAACTTCTCTGAGCCTCAGTTACCTCATCTGTAAAATGAGGATTAAGACTGTGAGCCCCACGTGGGACAACTTGGTCACCTTGTATTCCCCCTCAGCGCTTAGAACAGTGCTCTGCACATAGTAAGCGCTTAACAAATGCCATTATTATTATAAGACTGTTAGCCCCCCATGGGACAACCTGATCACCTTGTAACCTCCCCAGCGCTTAGAACAGTGGTTTGCAAATAGTAAGTGCTTAATAAATGCCTTTATTATTATTCCAGCACTTAATAAATGCCATTATTATTATTATTATTATTCCTTGTCCTGACGCATAGAAACCAGGTGTTTCCAGAAAGGATATAATGTCTCTAAGAGAAGAAACTGCGAGCTTGTCTAAACCTGAAGCAAGTGATCACCAAGAGCCTCTCCAGATATTTTGAATGCACACTCAATAAATAGCAGTCAAACCCAGGGCATTGAGTATCCTTGCATCCTCATTTTCCTAATGATCAAAATGGAATGATAATTCTTGTCACTTAACCATTACAGTTTTAATAAAGAGATTTGAGGTCCCTGATTATGCTATCTACCTCTCATCTTCCATGGAAGATTTGCTGAAATGTCGATTGTAAAGGAAGCCAAAAAAAACGCAGAAGTCTCACTGTGGCCTCAGCTTCCATGCTTGCCACCACCTTGGGATCGAATTGTTTTATTTTCTTCTTTCCCCACCCATATTGTACTAGGACACTAGAGAAAAAAATACTGGCTTTACATACTATTTTATCATTTCTGTAAATGAAAATACATTTGGAAAACATCTTTAGTTTGTAGTAATAATAATGATGGCATTTATTAAGGGCTTACTATGTGCAAAGCACTGTTCTAAGCGCTGAAGTTGTGTTATGACAATACAGCTATGACACGTTATTCAATCCCCCATCAAATATTATGTGCATATTTATTTGTGGTAATTTCCATCTCTCCCTTTTGACTGTAAGCTCCTTGTGGGCAGGGAACATGTCTACCAACTCTGTTGTAATGATAATAATAATAATAATTATTGTATTTGTTAAGCACTTACTATGTGCCAAGCACTGTTCTAAGGGCTGAGGTAGATACCTGTTTACTTGTTTTGATGTCTATCTCCCCACTACTAGACTGTAAGCCAGGAGTGGGCAAGGATTGTCTCTTTTTATTGCGGAATTGTTCTTGTAATGTAAGAACATGGGCTTGGGAGTCAGAGGTCATGGGTTCTAATTCTGGCTCTGCCACTTGTCAGCTGTGTGACTTTGGGCAAGTCACTTAGCTTCTCTGTTCCTCAGTTACCTTATCCGTAAAATGGTGATTAAAACTGTGAGCCCCACGTGGGACAATCTGCTTACCTTGTATCTACCCAAGAGCTTACAGCAGTGGTTGGCACATAGTAAGCACTTAATGAATACCATAATTATTATTATTATTATTACTATGTGTCAAGCACTGTTCTAAGCTCTGGGGTAGAAATAGGTAAATCAGGTTAGACACAGTCCCCATCCCACATTGGGTTTACAGTCTAAGTACGGGGAGTGTAGGTATTTAATCCCCATTTTAGACTTCTGGAATCTGAGGCACAGTGCAGTTAAATCAATCAATCATATTTATTGAGCGCTTATTGTGTGCAGAGCACTGTACTAAGTGCTTGGGAAGTACAAGTTGGCAACATATAGAGACAGTCCCTACCCAACAGTGGGCTCACAGTCTAGAAGGGGGAGACAGAGAACAAAACCAAACATATTAACAAAATAAAATAAATAGAATAGATATGTACCTGTAAAATAAATAGAGTAATAAATATGTACAAACATATATACAGGTGCAGTGGGGAAGGGAAGGAGGTAAGATGGGGGGGGGGAATGGAGAGGGGAGAGAGTTAAATGACTTGCCCAGGATCATGCAGCAAGCAATTAGCAGAGCTGGGGTTAGAACCCAACTCCTCTTTCTACTAGGCCACACTGCTTTAATAATAATAATAATAATAATGATAATAATAATAATATTTATTCAGTCCTTATTATGTGCAAAGCACTGTTCTAAGTACTGAATGATGGTGTTGTTAAGCGCTTACTATGTGCCAAGCACTTTTCTAAGCACTGGGGTAAATAAAAGGTAATCAGGTTGTCCCACATGGGGCTCACAATCTTAATCCCTATTTTACAGGAGGTAACTGAGGCCCAGAGAGGTTGCGACCTGCCCAAAGTCACACAGGTGATAAGTGGCGGAGCTGGGATTAGAACCCATGCCCTCTGACTCCCAAGCGCAGGCTCTTTCCACAAAGCCACGCTGCTTTAGGTGTGCAGAGCACTGCGTTAAATGCTGGGAAATAATGCCCAGAGTCTTACAATCGTGACCACGGTTACAGTGATTGCTACAGAGCAGCCACTGTGGCCTTCTCAAGGTTTTAAAGAGGTGTTGCCCAGCTGTAAAATGTTTTCATAATTCTTGATGGAGTGGTGCAAGACAGATCAAGACGGAGGATTTTCAGGGACATAGAGTGGAGCTGGTGTGGGATTACTGGGTGCAGAGCACTGTACTAAGCACTTGGGAGATTGCATAGAATTGCATGGGCAGTTTCAGCTTCTATTCTTCAATTTCCCAGAAATAATTTCTGCATTATTAATTTTGGAATTAAATACTTTCCTGTGTAATTGCTTTTAAAAAATCCAATGTGGTTTGATTGTGTGTGGTATTACCTGTACAAATACAGAGAAGACCTGGCTCAGTGGAAATAGCCGGGCTTCGGAGTCAGAGGTGATGGGTTCAAATCTCGGCTCCGTCAATTGTCAGCTGTGTGACTTTGGGCAAGTCACTTAGCTTCTCAGCTTAGCTTCGCTCAATAAATATGATTGATTGATTGATTGATTGATTGATTCTCTGGGCCTCAGTTACCTCATGTATAAAATGGGGATTAAGATTGTGAGCCCCACATGGGACAAACTGATCACCTTGTAACCTCCCCAGCGCTTAGAACAGTGCTTTGCACATAGTAAGTGCTTAATAAATGCCATTATTATTATTATTATTATATACCTCTGTCCTCAGGGGGAGCTTCATACTGAGCACGAACCTGGGAGTCAGAAGGACCTGGGTTCTAGTCCTTGCTCTGCCATATAATAATAATAATAATGGCATTTATTAAGCGCTTACTATGTGCCAAGCACTGTTCTAAGCGCTGGGGAGGGTACAAGGTGATCAGGTTGTCCCACGGGGGGCTCACAGTCTTTATCCCCATTTTACAGATGAGGGAACTGAGGCCCAGAGAAGTGAAGTGACTTGCCCAAAGTCACAGAGCTGACAATTAGCAGAGCTGGGATTTGAACCCATGACCTCTGACTCCAAAGCCCGGGCTCTTTTCCACTGAGCCACGCTAATGTCATATGTCTGCTGTGTGACCTTGGGCAAGTCACTTCTCTGTGCCTCAGTTACCTCATCTGGAAAAAGGGGATTAAGAGTGCGAGCCCCATGTGGGACAGGGACAGTGTCCAACCTCATTAACGTGTTTCTACCCCAGTGCTTAGAATAGTGCTTGGCACATAGCGCTTAACAAGTACCATAATCATTATTATTCCTGTTTCTGTACATCCCATCTTGCGCTGCTACTGTTTGTTCCTTTATGGATTCCTCTTTTCCCCCATCTTGTTTTGTTTCCGTTCTACCACCGCAGTGGCTGGAAGTGCGCGAGGTGTGACTTGCGTGAGAACCTGTGGCTGAACTTAACCGACGGCTCGGTGCTGTGCGGAAAGAGGGTCTTCGATGGCCTTGGCGGAAACGGGCATGCGCAGGAGCACTACAGAGAGATGGGCTACCCCTTAGCCGTGAAATTAGGAACCATCACCCCCGATGGTGCAGGTGAGTCTCCCGTAAGTCCCGGGAATCACGGCGGGGCCAGTGTTTTCAACGGCCGGTAGGCCTCAGAGCTCCGACGGATAACATCTTTGAGAAGCGGCATGGTGAAGTGGATAGAGCACGGGTTGGGAATCATCATCATCAGTCGTATTTATTGAGCGCTTACTATGTGCAGAGCACTGTACTAAGCGCTTGGGAAGTACAAATTGGCAACATATAGAGACAGTCCCTACCCAACAGTGGGCTCACAGTCTAAAAGGGGGAGACAGAGAACAAAACCAAACATACTAACAAAATAAAATAAATAGAATAGATATGTACAAATAAAATAAATAAATAGAGTAATAAATGTGTACAAACATCTATACATATATACAGGTGCTGTGGGGAAGGGAAGGAGGTAAGATGGGGGGGATGGAGAGGGGGACGAGGGGGAGAGGAAGGAAGGGGCTCAGTCTGGGAAGGCCTCCTGGAGGAGGTGAGCTCTCAGCAGGGCCTTGAAGGGAGGAAGAGAGCTAGCTTGGCGGAGGGGCAGAGGGAGGGCATTCCAGGCCCCGGGGGATGACGTGGGCCGGGGGTCGATGGCGAGAACGAGGTACGGTGAGGAGATTAGCGGCGGAGGAGCGGAGGGTGCGGGCTGGGCTGGAGAAGGAGAGAAGGGAGGTGAGGTAGGAGGGGGCGAGGGGATGGACAGCCTTGAAGCCCAGGGTGAGGAGTTTCTGCCTGATGCGCAGATTGATTGGTAGCCACTGGAGATTTTTGAGGAGGGGAGTAATATGCCCAGAGCGTTTCTGGACAAAGATAATCCAGGCAGCAGCGTGAAGTATGGATTGAAGTGGAGAGAGACACGAGGATGGGAGATCAGAGAGAGGGCTGGTGCAGTAGTCCAGACGGGATAGGATGAGAGCTTGAATGAGCAGGGTAGCGGTTGGGATGGAGAGGAAAGGGCGGATCTTGGCAATGTTGTGGAGCTGAGACCGGCAGGTTTTGGTCACGGCTTTGGTCAAGGTTTTGGAACTCACGAATCAGAAGGTCGTGAGTTCTAATTCTGGCCCCACCGCTTGTCTGCCGGGTGACCTTGGGCAAGTCACTTCAGTTCTCTATGCGTCAGTTGGCTCGTCTGCAAAACGGGGATTTTTTTTTTTAATGGCATTTAGTAAGCGCTTACTATGTGCAAAGCACTGTTCTAAGCGCCGGAGAGATTACAAGGTGATCAGGTTGTCCCACGGGGGGCTCACAGTCTTAATCCCCGTTTTACAGATGAGGTAACTGAGGCCCGGAGAAGTGAAGTGACTTGCCCAAAGTCACCCAGCTGACAATTGGCAGAGCTGGGATTTGAACCCATGACCTCTGACTCCAAAGCCCAAGCTCTTCCCACTGAGCCATGCTGCTTCTTGAGACTGTGAGCCCCACGTGGGACAGGGACTGTGTCACCTGATTTGCTTGTATTCATTCATTCAATTGTATATATGTATATACCTGTATATATGTATATATGTTTGTACATATTTATTACTCTATTTATTTATTTATTTATTTATTTTACTTATACATATCTATTCTATTTATTTTACTTTGTTAGTATGTTTGGTTTTGTTCTCTGTCTCCCCCTTTTAGACTGTGAGCCCACTGTTGGGTAGGGACTGTCTCTATATGTTGCCAACTTGTACTTCCCAAGCGCTTAGTACAGTTCTCTGCACACAGTAAGCACTCAATAAATACGATTGATTGATTGATTGATTGATTCAATTGTATTTATTGAGCACTTACTATGTGCAGGGCTCTGTACTAAGCGCTTGGGAAGTACAAGTTGGCAACATATAGAGATGGTCCCTACCCAACAACGGGCTCATCCACCCCAGTGCGGTGCCTGGCACATACTAGGTGCTTAACAACCATAGTCATTGTTATTATCACCCTATGCCCCGTTCTATTTTCTCCAATAATAATAGTAATAATAATAATAATTCATTCATTCAATTGTATTTATTGAGCGCTTACTGTGTGCAGAGCACTGTACTAAGTGCTTGGGAAGTACAAGTCGGCAACACATAGAGACGGTCCCTACCCAACAGCGGGCTCACAGTCATGATGATTGTAGCATTTGTTAAGCACTTTCTATGTGTCAAGCATTCTACTAAGTGCTGGGGAAGATACAAGGTAATCAGGTTGGACACAGTCCCTGCCCCACACAAGGCTCACCATCTAATGATGATGATGATGATGATGGCATTTGTTAAGCGCTTACTATGTGCAAAGCACTGTTCTAAGCTCTGGGGGGGATGCAAGGTGATCAGGTTGTCCTCTGTGGGGCTCCCAGTCTTAATCCCCATTTTACGGATGAGAGAACTGAGGCTCGGAGAAGTGAAGTGACTTGCCCAAAGTCACACAGCTGACAATTGGTGGAGCCGGGATTTGAACCCGTGACCTCTGGCTCCAAAGCCCGTACTCTTTCCACTGAGCCACGCTGCTTCTCTAAAACCAAATACACCATTCTCTTCCCCTCTTTGCCTTCTTTCAATTTCCCTAAAAACTTGAATTTCTCATAGTCCCTTTTAGACTGTGAGCCCACTGTTGGGTAGGGACTGTCTCTATATGTTGCCAACTTGTACTTCCCAAGCGCTTAGTACAGTGCTCTGCACACAGTAAGCGCTCAATAAATACGATTGACGATGATGATAGCCACCACCCTGTGGTGGGATTAGAACCCCCAACCTCTGGCTCTGAAGCCCACGCTCTTCCCTGCTGCCCCACAAGGTAGGAAGGAGAACAAGTATTGAATCCCCATTATCCAGATGAGGTAATGAGGCACAGAGCAGTGAAGCAACTTGCCCAAGGTAACACAGCAGGCACAATAAATACGATTGATTGATTGATTGATGGTGGAGCTGGGATTAGAACCCAGGTTCTTAGTCTCCCAGGCCTGTTCTCTTTCCACTAGCCCTTACTGCTGTCCTTTAGTTGCCGTATTGTTAGCCACTTACTAGACACCTAACACCCTATATTAAGCACTGGGGTAGATACAGTACAATTATTTCCGACAAAGTCCCCGTCAAACACAGGGCTTTCTGCCTAAGGGGGAGAGAGGACAGGTATTTAATTTCTATTATACAGATGAGGCAACTGAAGCACAGAAAAGTTAAATGATCAAGAGAAGCAGCGTGGCTCAGTGGGAAAGAGCCCGGGCTTTGGAGTCAGAGGTCATGGGTTCAAATCCTGGCTCTGACAATTGTCAGCTGTGTGACCTTGGGCAAGTTACTTCACTTCTCTGGGCCTCAGTGACCTCATCTGTAAAATGGGGAGTAAGACTGTGAGCCCCCCGTGGGACAACCTGATCACCTTGTAACCTCCCCAGCGCTTAGAACAGTTCTTTGCACATAGTAAGCGCTTAGTAAATGCCATCATTATTATTATTATTATTATTATTATCAATGCAATTGCTTGACTCGCCCAAGGTCACATGGCCGTCATGTGGCAGAGCTGAGATTAGAACCCAGGTCTCCCCACTTCCAATCCAGTGTTCTTTCCACCAGGCTTTGCTTCTTCTCTAGGTTGAGTTTCCTTTCTATACTGATTTTTACAAAGTGGGGGTAAGACAGAATTTGTCAAATTTACTGTGGGTCTATTGATTAAGACTGTGAGCCCCACGTGGGACAACCTGATCACCTTGTATCCTCCCCAGGGCTTAGAACAGCTTAGAACAGTGCTTTGCACATAGTAGGTGCCTAACAAATGCCATTATTATTATTATTATTATTATTATTATTATTATTATTATTTCTGCCTGATTTTAATAATAATAATGGCATTTATTAAGCGCTTACTATGTGCAAAGCACTATTTTATATGTGACCTGCGTTTCTAGGCCAAAACTGCTCTTTCTCCCCCTAGACTGTGAGCCCTTTGTGAGACAGGGACTGTGTTTGACCTGGTGATCTTCTATGATAATTTATTTTACTTGTACATATCTATTCTATTTATTTTATTTTGTTAGTATGTTTGGTTTTGTTCTCTGTCTCCCCCTTCTAGACTGTGAGCCCACTGTTGGGCAGGGACTGTCTCTATATGTTCCCAACTTGGACTTCCCAAGCACTTAGTACAGTGCTCTGCACACAGTAAGCGCTCAATAAATGCGATTGATTGATAATAATAATGATGGTAATTGTTAAGCATTTACTATGTGCTAAGTCAACTCCAGTGCTTAGTACAGTGCTTGGCACATAGTAGATGCTTAACCAATATCATAATTATTATTATAATTTGATGGAGGTATTATATGGTCAGCTCCCATGAGAGGCAGCATGGCCTAGTGGATGGAGCCCAGGCCTGGGAATTAGAAGGCCTTGAGTTCTAATCCTGGCTCCACCACTTGTGTGCTCTCTGACTTTGGACAAGTCACTCCTCTTCTCTGTGCCTCATTTACCTCATCTGTAAAGTGGGAATTAAGGTGGTGAGCCCCATGTGGGACACGGGCTGTGTCCAACCAGATAAGTTTGTATCTACTCCAGTGCTTAGTACAGTGCCTGGCACAAGGTAAGCACTTAACAAATACCATTAAAAAAAAAACCAAAATGAAGTGTATATCAATCAATCAATCGTATTTATTGAGCGCTTACTGTGTGCAGAGCACTGTACTAAGCGCTTGGGAAGTACAAGTTGGCAACATATAGAGACAGTCCCTACCCAACAGTGGGCTCACAGTCTAGAAGATATATGTATATGTTGTGTGTATTTATCTATCTATCTATCTATCTATCTATCTATCTATCATATATCTATCTATCTCTATCTATCTCTATCTATCTATTTCAATCAGTCATATTTGTTGTGCACTTACTGGGTGCAGAGCACTGTACTAAGCGCTTGGAAAGTACAGTTCAGCAATAAAGAAAGACAATCCCCGTCCATAGAGGGCTTTATGTAGCCCAGTGGCTGCCTGTCAACCTACGAATCAGGGAAAAACTCCTCATCATCAATTGTATTTATTGAGCGCTTACTGTGTGCAGAGCACTGTACTAAGCGCTTGGGAAGTACAAGTTGGCAACATATAGAGACAGTCCCTACCCAACAGTGGGCTCACAGTCTAGAAGATATATGTATATGTTGTGTGTATCTATCTATCCATCTATCTATCTATCTATCTATCTATCTATCTATCTATCTCTATCTATCTCTATCTATCTATCTATCTATTTCAATCAGTCATATTTGTTGTGCACTTACTGGGTGCAGAGCACTGTACTAAGCGCTTGGAAAGTACAGTTCAGCAATAAAGAAAGACAATCCCTGCCCACAGAGGGCTTCATGTAGCCCAGTGGCTGCCTGTCAACCTACGAATCAAGGAAAAACTCCTCATCATCAATCGTATTTATTGAGCGCTTACTGTTTGCAGAGCACTGTACTAAGCGCTTGGGAAGTACAAGTTGGCAGCATATAGAGACAGTCCCTACCCAACACTCTCGGCTTCACTTGAAGCCTCACTCTCGGCTTCAAGGCTGTCCATCACCTCGCCCCCTCCTACTTCACCTCCCTCCTCTCCTTCTGCAGCCCAGCCCGCACCCTCCGCTCCTCTGCCGCTAATCTCCTCACCGTGCCTCGTTCTCCCCTGTCCCGCCATCGACCCCCGGCCCATGTCCTCCCCCGGGCCTGGAATGCCCTCCCACCACACATCCGCCAAGCTAGCTCTCTTCCTCCCTTCAAAGCCCAACTGAGAGCTCACCTCCTCCAGGAGGCCTTCCCAGACTGAGCCCCCTTTTTCCTCTCCTCCTCCCCATCCCAAAACAAAACACGTAGACAGGTGTCTAGACCGTCAGAATAAATAGAATTATAGCTATATGCACATCATTAATAAAATAGAGTAGTAAAAGTAAAATAAATAGAGTAATAAATATGTACAAATATATACAAGTGCTGTGGGAATGGGAAGGGGGTAGGGCGGGGGGATGAGGAGGAGGAGAGGAGAAAGGGGCTCAGTCTGGGAAGGCCTCCTGGAGGAGGTGAGCTCTCAGTAGGACCTTGAAGGGAGGAAGAGAGCTAGTTTGGCAGATGTGTGGAGGGAAGGCACACTTTGGGCCCTGCGGGACACTCGGCTAAGAGCATTGAGGGGCGCCGAGAGGGTAGGGGCGGGGACAGGCTGTGGCTCACCTCGTGGCGTTTGGGAGAGTACGATACGAGAATAAACAGACACATTCCCCGGCCACAACGGTTGCCCACATCTGGAGCTCATTTCTCCCCTATTAAATTACACCCCCTCCAGGAGGTCTTCCCTGACTGAGCCCTCATTTCTCCTATTCATGGTCCCTTCTAACCCCTATGCATTTGGGTCATACTCACTCCATCCCCGGCACTTACGTATTCTCCCATTTCCCTTTCAGTAATTTATTTTAATCATCATCATCATCAGTCGTATTTATTGAACGCTTACTGTGTGCAGAGCACTGTACTAAGCGCTTGGGAAGTCCAAGTTGGCAACATATAGAGACAGTCCCTACCCAACAGTGGGCTCACAGTCTAAAAGGGGGAGACAGAGAACAAAACCAAACATACTAACAAAATAAAATAAATAGAATAGATAGGTACAAGTGAAATAAATAAATAGAGTAATAAATATGTACAAACATATATACATATATACAGGTGCTGTGGGGAAGGGAAGGAGGTAAGATGGGGGGGAAGGAGAGGGGGACGAGGGGGAGAAGAAGGAAGGGGCTCAGTGTGGGAAGGCCTCCTGGAGGAGGTGAGCTCCCAGTAGGGCCGTGAAGGGAGATTTTAATGTCTGTTTCCCCTTCTAGACTGTGAGTTTCTTGTGGGCAGGGTATCTGACTTCTAACTCTACTGTACTGTTCTCTTCCAAGGGTCGGGTACATGCATAGCGCACTGTAAGCACTCAATAAATATCGTTGATTGATTGACTGCTCTGTTCACAGTAAACGCTCAAAAAATAAATGAATTAAGTGATGGAAATCCTTGCAATTGGTTCCCTTTGAAATGTTAAGGAAAGAGCCATAAGAAGAAAGCTCACCTCCTCCAGGAGGCCTTCCCAGACTGAGCCCCCCTTCCCTCCCCATCGCCCCGACTCCCTCCCTCTGCTCTATCCCCCTCCCCGCCAGCACTTGTGTATATATGTACATATTTATTATTCTATTTATTTTTATTAATGATGTGTATATATCTACAATTCTATTTATTGATTTTGATGCGATTGATGCCTGTCTACTTATTTTGTTGTCTGTCTCCTCCCTTCTAGGCTGTGAGCCCGTTGTTGGGTAGGGATTGTCTCTATCTGTTGCCGAATTGCACTTTCCAAGCCCTTAGTACAGTGTTTTGCACACAGTAAACACTCAATAATATACGATTGAATGAATGAATGAATTTTCCTGAAAGGCATTCATGGCAGAGCCCCATTCAATCGTATTTATTGAGCGCTTACTGTGTGCAGAGCACTGTACTAAGCGTTTGGGAAGTACAAGTTGACAACATATGGAGATGGTCCCTACCCAGTAATGGGCTTACGATAAACTTGTTCACCATTGTTCTATATAAATAAAATAATACCACACCAAATAGCAGAGATGATCATACCTGGAAGAAAATCAATTCCTGTCCTCTTGTATCTGAAGGAGACTTTGGAGTGAGTTGCAGATTTCTGAGCTTTTGGTAATTCTAACAGCCATTTTGGTAATGAGAGGCTTAATCCGTCAGCAGTCACTGTCATCATTAGAGACACCATTTTCTGTTTAACCTGAAAAATCTTTGTTCTTTGGATGCTTCAAGGGAAAATGATGCTCCTGTGTTTCCTCACTCTTCTCTCCTTTTCTTAGCCACTGATCCTCAACTATTTTTTTGAACTATCTTCAGATATCTTCAACTATCTAAATAGGTAGAAGTTTTACAGTTTCTCTTCCCTCTTTGCCAGGGTGCCTGCAGTATCAATCCATTAATGGTATTTATTGAGCACTTTCTGTGTCGTAAACATTTAGATTTAGACTCTAAAAGACTTTCCAGGCTGGTTGTAAATTAGTCTGTTAGGCTGTGTTATTTAACATCTGCTTCTCAAACTTTTTTTTTTTGTCAAGTACTTTCTATGCGCTCCATAAACAGGTTGGATGCAGCCCATGTCCCACATGGGGCACACAGTCTTAATCCCCATTTTACAGATGCAGTAACTGAGGCATGAAGAAGTTAAGTGGCTTGCCCAAGGTCACACAGCAGACAAGTGGAGGAGCCACTTAGAGCCCAGGTCCTTCTGACTTAGAGAAGCAGCGTGGCTCAGTGGAAAGAGCCTGGGCTTTGGAGTCAGAGGTCATGGGTTCAAATCCCAGTTCCGCCACTTGTCAGCTGTGTGACTTTGGGCAAGCCACTTCACTTCTCTCAGCCTCAGTTCCCTCATCTGTAAAATGGGGATGAAGACTGTGAGCCCCACGTGGGACAACCTGATCATCTTGTAACCTCCCCGGCACTTAGAACAGTGCTTTGCACATAGTAAGCACTTAATAAATGCCATTATTATTATTATTATTAAAGAGCTCGGGCTTTGGAGTCAGAGGTCGTGGGTTCAAATCCCGGTTCCACCACTTGTCAGCTGTTTGACTTTGGGCAAGCCACTTCACTTCTCTGGGCCTCAGTTCCCTCACCTGTAAAATGGGGATGAAGACCGTGAGCCCCACATGGGACAACCTGATCACCTTGTAACCTCCCCGGGGCTTAGAACAGTGTTTTGCACATAGTAAGCGCTTAATAAATGCCATTATTATTATTATTATTCTGTCAGACCCATATTCCAACTACTAGGCCATGCTATTTCTACACCTTCTTCACCTTCCGTACAATCTTCATTTATGCTTTCATGGGCCTAATCTTAGTGATGGATTTGAGGTGGGGGATGGGGAAAGGTAATTCTGAGACTGAGCCCCATATGGGGCAGGGACTGCGTCCAGTATGATTATCCTGTAGAAGCAGTATGGCTTAGTGGATATAGCCCAGGCCTGAGAGTCAGAAGGATCTGGGTTTTAATCCTGGCTCTGCCACTTTTCTTCTGTGTAACCTTGGGTAAGTCACTTCACTTCTCTGGGCCTCAGTTACCAAAAGGGGATTAAGACTGTGCGTTCCACGTGGGACAGAGACTCTATCCATCCCAGCGCTTAGATCAGTGCCTGGCACATAGTTGTCACCTAAGAAATATAACAATTATTATTATTACCCCAGTGCTTTGGCAAATAGTAAGCACTTAATACCACCATTATGATTATTTTGCCCATTTGACAAGTAAATCATTTATAGTGAAAGTAGTTTTAAACCATTCAACAATAATCAAGTGATTTTTCAGTAACAGTTGATGCTAACAAAATAGATAAATTATAATATTCCTACCCTGCCCTATTATTTGTTACAAGACATTTTCTTTCTTTCAGGGGTAAAAAAAGGGGTCTCCCTTTCCTTCCTGTCACCTCCTCAGATATATTTATTTCATCAGGGAAATGTTGTAACAAGACGTCCTTGTCTTTCAGCAGAAGAAATGAAGCTGTGACATGTTTCTTCTCTATCCTTAAAAGCATGGGCACACATTTTCGTAACAGTAACGACTGCATTATTTTTTTCCTTTCACTCATGTGCTCTGGTTTTGCTTTCCTCAGTTTCTTCATCTGCAAACTGGGGATAAAATACCT